>NW_027414335.1:0-198791 GCF_964106895.1 Numenius arquata
AGTAGTGTTCTGTAGGGGTCTGTAAGGTTCCTTCCATAGCGGCTGGCAGTGTTCCGTAGGGGCCTCTAGGGTTGAGTAAGTGTCCTCAGGAGTCTGTAGGAATCCGTGGGATTCTGTAAGGTTCTGGAAGGTTCTGCAGGGTTCCGTAGGGGCCCGTAGAGTTCCGTAGTGGCTGGTAAAGTTCCGTAGGGCCCTGTGGGGTTCTGTATGGACCTGTAGGGTTCCGTAGGGGCCTGCAGGGTTCTGTAAGTGCCCGCAGGTGTCTGTAGGGTTCCGTAGGCACCTGCAGGGTTCTGTAAGTGCCCGCAGGTGTCTGTAGGGTTCCGTAGGGGTCTGTAGGGTTCCGTAGGCGCCTGCAGTGTTCTGTAGGAGCCCATAGGGTTTTAGTGAGGTTCCGTTGTGTTGCTAAGAGTCTTGTAGAGTGCTGTCTGTTCCTGGAGTATTCCAGAGGGGCTCGTAGGGTTCCGTCAAAATCTGGAGGGTTTCCCAGGGGCGCGTAGAGTCCCGTAGATTTCCGTAGGGGCCTGTAGGGTTGTGTAAGCGCCTGCAGGGGTTGGTAGGAGCTTGTAGGGTGCCATATGTTTCCGGAGGGTTGTGTAGGGTTCCGTAGGGGCCTGTGGTGTTCCCTAGGGGCCTGTAGAGTCTCATACAGTTCCGTAGGGTCCTGTAGGTTTCCATAAGCGCCCGCAGAGGTCTGAAGGGGCCCGTACTGTTCCGTAAGGATCCACAGGGCTCCGTAGAGCTTCGTAGGTTCCCTAGAGGCCTGTAGAGTACCGCAGGAGCCAGTAGTGTTCTGTAGGGGCCCGTAGGGTTCCTTCCATAGGGGCTGGCAGTGTTCCGTAGGAGCTTCTAGGGTTGTGTAAGTGCCCGCAGGAGTCTGTAGGAGTCCATGGGATTCTGTAAGGTTCTGGAGGGTTCTGCAGGGTTCCGTAGGGGCCCGTAGAGTTCCGTAGTGGCTGGTAAAGTTCCGTAGGGCCCTGTACCGTTCCGTAACTGCCTGCAAGGGTCTTTAGGTATCCGTAGGGGCTGGTAGGGTTCCATAAAGTTCCGTGGGTTCCTGCAGAGTTCTGCAAGTGCCCCCAAGGGCCTGTAGGGTCCCACAGTGTTTCTGTCAGGTTCCGAAAAGTTCCGTAGAGGCCATAGGTTTCCGCAGTGGCTGGTAGTATTCCGTAGGGGTCTGTAGGGTTCCGTAGGCACCTGCAGTGTTCTGTAGGAGCCCATAGGGTTTTAGTGAGGTTCCGTTGTGTTGCTAAGGGTCTTGTAGAGTGCTGTCGGGTCCTGGAGTATTCTGTAGGGTGCCAGAGGGGCTTCTAGGGTTCCGTCAAAATCTGTAGGGTTCCCTAGGGGCCCGTAGAGTCCCGTAGGTTTCCGTAGGGACCTGTAGGGTTGTGTAAGTGCCCGCAGGGTTGGTAGGAGCTTGTAGGGTTCCATAAGTTTCCAGAGGGTTGTGTAGGGTTCCGTAGGGGCCGGTGGTGTTCCCTAGGGGCCTGTAGATTCTCGTACGGTTCTGTAGGGGCCGGTGGTGTTCCCTAGGGGCCTGTAGAGTCTCGTACGGTTCCGTAGGGGCCTGTGGTGTTCCCTAGGGGCCTGTAGAGTCTCATACAGTTCCGTAGGGTCCTGTAGGTTTCCATAAGCGCCCGCAGAGGTCTGAAGGGGCCCGTACTGTTCCGTAAGGATCCACAGGGCTCCGTAGAGCTTCGTAGGTTCCCTAGAGGCCTGTAGAGTACCGCAGGAGCCAGTAGTGTTCTGTAGGGGTCTGTAAGGTTCCTTCCATAGCGGCTGGCAGTGTTCCGTAGGGGCCTCTAGGGTTGAGTAAGTGTCCTCAGGAGTCTGTAGGAATCCGTGGGATTCTGTAAGGTTCTGGAAGGTTCTGCAGGGTTCCGTAGGGGCCCGTAGAGTTCCGTAGTGGCTGGTAAAGTTCCGTAGGGCCCTGTGGGGTTCTGTATGGACCTGTAGGGTTCCGTAGGGGCCTGCAGGGTTCTGTAAGTGCCCGCAGGTGTCTGTAGGGTTCCGTAGGCACCTGCAGGGTTCTGTAAGTGCCCGCAGGTGTCTGTAGGGTTCCGTAGGCACCTGCAGGGTTCTGTAAGTGCCCGCAGGTGTCTGTAGGGTTCCGTAGGGGTCTGTAGGGTTCCGTAGGCGCCTGCAGTGTTCTGTAGGAGCCCATAGGGTTTTAGTGAGGTTCCGTTGTGTTGCTAAGAGTCTTGTAGAGTGCTGTCTGTTCCTGGAGTATTCCAGAGGGGCTCGTAGGGTTCCGTCAAAATCTGGAGGGTTTCCCAGGGGCGCGTAGAGTCCCGTAGATTTCCGTAGGGGCCTGTAGGGTTGTGTAAGCGCCTGCAGGGGTTGGTAGGAGCTTGTAGGGTGCCATATGTTTCCGGAGGGTTGTGTAGGGTTCCGTAGGGGCCTGTGGTGTTCCCTAGGGGCCTGTAGAGTCCCTTACGGTTCCGTAGGGTCCTGTAGGTTTCCATAAGCGCCCGCAGAGGTCTGAAGGGGCCCGTACTGTTCCGTAAGGATCCACAGGGCTCCGTAGAGCTTCGTAGGTTCCCTAGAGGCCTGTAGAGTACCGCAGGAGCCAGTAGTGTTCTGTAGGGGCCCGTAGGGTTCCTTCCATAGGGGCTGGCAGTGTTCCGTAGGAGCTTCTAGGGTTGTGTAAGTGCCCGCAGGAGTCTGTAGGAGTCCATGGGATTCTGTAAGGTTCTGGAGGGTTCTGCAGGGTTCCGTAGGGGCCCGTAGAGTTCCGTAGTGGCTGGTAAAGTTCCGTAGGGCCCTGTACCGTTCCGTAACTGCCTGCAAGGGTCTTTAGGTATCCGTAGGGGCTGGTAGGGTTCCATAAAGTTCCGTGGGTTCCTGCAGAGTTCTGCAAGTGCCCCCAAGGGCCTGTAGGGTCCCACAGTGTTTCTGTCAGGTTCCGAAAAGTTCCGTAGAGGCCATAGGTTTCCGCAGTGGCTGGTAGTATTCCGTAGGGGTCTGTAGGGTTCCGTAGGCACCTGCAGTGTTCTGTAGGAGCCCATAGGGTTTTAGTGAGGTTCCGTTGTGTTGCTAAGGGTCTTGTAGAGTGCTGTCGGGTCCTGGAGTATTCTGTAGGGTGCCAGAGGGGCTTCTAGGGTTCCGTCAAAATCTGTAGGGTTCCCTAGGGGCCCGTAGAGTCCCGTAGGTTTCCGTAGGGACCTGTAGGGTTGTGTAAGTGCCCGCAGGGTTGGTAGGAGCTTGTAGGGTTCCATAAGTTTCCAGAGGGTTGTGTAGGGTTCCGTAGGGGCCGGTGGTGTTCCCTAGGGGCCTGTAGATTCTCGTACGGTTCTGTAGGGGCCGGTGGTGTTCCCTAGGGGCCTGTAGAGTCTCGTACGGTTCCGTAGGGGCCTGTGGTGTTCCCTAGGGGCCTGTAGAGTCTCATACAGTTCCGTAGGGTCCTGTAGGTTTCCATAAGCGCCCGCAGAGGTCTGAAGGGGCCCGTACTGTTCCGTAAGGATCCACAGGGCTCCGTAGAGCTTCGTAGGTTCCCTAGAGGCCTGTAGAGTACCGCAGGAGCCAGTAGTGTTCTGTAGGGGTCTGTAAGGTTCCTTCCATAGCGGCTGGCAGTGTTCCGTAGGGGCCTCTAGGGTTGAGTAAGTGTCCTCAGGAGTCTGTAGGAATCCGTGGGATTCTGTAAGGTTCTGGAAGGTTCTGCAGGGTTCCGTAGGGGCCCGTAGAGTTCCGTAGTGGCTGGTAAAGTTCCGTAGGGCCCTGTGGGGTTCTGTATGGACCTGTAGGGTTCCGTAGGGGCCTGCAGGGTTCTGTAAGTGCCCGCAGGTGTCTGTAGGGTTCCGTAGGCACCTGCAGGGTTCTGTAAGTGCCCGCAGGTGTCTGTAGGGTTCCGTAGGCACCTGCAGGGTTCTGTAAGTGCCCGCAGGTGTCTGTAGGGTTCCGTAGGGGTCTGTAGGGTTCCGTAGGCGCCTGCAGTGTTCTGTAGGAGCCCATAGGGTTTTAGTGAGGTTCCGTTGTGTTGCTAAGAGTCTTGTAGAGTGCTGTCGGGTCCTGGAGTATTCCAGAGGGGCTCGTAGGGTTCCGTCAAAATCTGGAGGGTTTCCCAGGGGCGCGTAGAGTCCCGTAGATTTCCGTAGGGGCCTGTAGGGTTGTGTAAGCGCCTGCAGGGGTTGGTAGGAGCTTGTAGGGTGCCATATGTTTCCGGAGGGTTGTGTAGGGTTCCGTAGGGGCCTGTGGTGTTCCCTAGGGGCCTGTAGAGTCCCTTACGGTTCCGTAGGGTCCTGTAGGTTTCCATAAGCGCCCGCAGAGGTCTGAAGGGGCCCGTACTGTTCCGTAAGGATCCACAGGGCTCCGTAGAGCTTCGTAGGTTCCCTAGAGGCCTGTAGAGTACCGCAGGAGCCAGTAGTGTTCTGTAGGGGCCCGTAGGGTTCCTTCCATAGGGGCTGGCAGTGTTCCGTAGGAGCTTCTAGGGTTGTGTAAGTGCCCGCAGGAGTCTGTAGGAGTCCATGGGATTCTGTAAGGTTCTGGAGGGTTCTGCAGGGTTCCGTAGGGGCCCGTAGAGTTCCGTAGTGGCTGGTAAAGTTCCGTAGGGCCCTGTACCGTTCCGTAACTGCCTGCAAGGGTCTTTAGGTATCCGTAGGGGCTGGTAGGGTTCCATAAAGTTCCGTGGGTTCCTGCAGAGTTCTGCAAGTGCCCCCAAGGGCCTGTAGGGTCCCACAGTGTTTCTGTCAGGTTCCGAAAAGTTCCGTAGAGGCCATAGGTTTCCGCAGTGGCTGGTAGTATTCCGTAGGGGTCTGTAGGGTTCCGTAGGCACCTGCAGTGTTCTGTAGGAGCCCATAGGGTTTTAGTGAGGTTCCGTTGTGTTGCTAAGGGTCTTGTAGAGTGCTGTCGGGTCCTGGAGTATTCTGTAGGGTGCCAGAGGGGCTTCTAGGGTTCCGTCAAAATCTGTAGGGTTCCCTAGGGGCCCGTAGAGTCCCGTAGGTTTCCGTAGGGACCTGTAGGGTTGTGTAAGTGCCCGCAGGGTTGGTAGGAGCTTGTAGGGTTCCATAAGTTTCCAGAGGGTTGTGTAGGGTTCCGTAGGGGCCGGTGGTGTTCCCTAGGGGCCTGTAGATTCTCGTACGGTTCTGTAGGGGCCGGTGGTGTTCCCTAGGGGCCTGTAGAGTCTCGTACGGTTCCGTAGGGGCCTGTGGTGTTCCCTAGGGGCCTGTAGAGTCTCATACAGTTCCGTAGGGTCCTGTAGGTTTCCATAAGCGCCCGCAGAGGTCTGAAGGGGCCCGTACTGTTCCGTAAGGATCCACAGGGCTCCGTAGAGCTTCGTAGGTTCCCTAGAGGCCTGTAGAGTACCGCAGGAGCCAGTAGTGTTCTGTAGGGGTCTGTAAGGTTCCTTCCATAGCGGCTGGCAGTGTTCCGTAGGGGCCTCTAGGGTTGAGTAAGTGTCCTCAGGAGTCTGTAGGAATCCGTGGGATTCTGTAAGGTTCTGGAAGGTTCTGCAGGGTTCCGTAGGGGCCCGTAGAGTTCCGTAGTGGCTGGTAAAGTTCCGTAGGGCCCTGTGGGGTTCTGTATGGACCTGTAGGGTTCCGTAGGGGCCTGCAGGGTTCTGTAAGTGCCCGCAGGTGTCTGTAGGGTTCCGTAGGCACCTGCAGGGTTCTGTAAGTGCCCGCAGGTGTCTGTAGGGTTCCGTAGGCACCTGCAGGGTTCTGTAAGTGCCCGCAGGTGTCTGTAGGGTTCCGTAGGGGTCTGTAGGGTTCCGTAGGCGCCTGCAGTGTTCTGTAGGAGCCCATAGGGTTTTAGTGAGGTTCCGTTGTGTTGCTAAGAGTCTTGTAGAGTGCTGTCGGGTCCTGGAGTATTCCAGAGGGGCTCGTAGGGTTCCGTCAAAATCTGGAGGGTTTCCCAGGGGCGCGTAGAGTCCCGTAGATTTCCGTAGGGGCCTGTAGGGTTGTGTAAGCGCCTGCAGGGGTTGGTAGGAGCTTGTAGGGTGCCATATGTTTCCGGAGGGTTGTGTAGGGTTCCGTAGGGGCCTGTGGTGTTCCCTAGGGGCCTGTAGAGTCTCATACAGTTCCGTAGGGTCCTGTAGGTTTCCATAAGCGCCCGCAGAGGTCTGAAGGGGCCCGTACTGTTCCGTAAGGATCCACAGGGCTCCGTAGAGCTTCGTAGGTTCCCTAGAGGCCTGTAGAGTACCGCAGGAGCCAGTAGTGTTCTGTAGGGGCCCGTAGGGTTCCTTCCATAGGGGCTGGCAGTGTTCCGTAGGAGCTTCTAGGGTTGAGTAAGTGCCCGCAGGAGTCTGTAGGAGTCCATGGGATTCTGTAAGGTTCTGGAGGGTTCTGCAGGGTTCCGTAGGGGCCCGTAGAGTTCCGTAGTGGCTGGTAAAGTTCCGTAGGGCCCTGTACCGTTCCGTAACTGCCTGCAAGGGTCTTTAGGTATCCGTAGGGGCTGGTAGGGTTCCATAAAGTTCCGTGGGTTCCTGCAGAGTTCTGCAAGTGCCCCCAAGGGCCTGTAGGGTCCCACAGTGTTTCTGTCAGGTTCCGAAAAGTTCCGTAGAGGCCATAGGTTTCCGCAGTGGCTGGTAGTATTCCGTAGGGGTCTGTAGGGTTCCGTAGGCACCTGCAGTGTTCTGTAGGAGCCCATAGGGTTTTAGTGAGGTTCCGTTGTGTTGCTAAGGGTCTTGTAGAGTGCTGTCGGGTCCTGGAGTATTCTGTAGGGTGCCAGAGGGGCTTCTAGGGTTCCGTCAAAATCTGTAGGGTTCCCTAGGGGCCCGTAGAGTCCCGTAGGTTTCCGTAGGGACCTGTAGGGTTGTGTAAGTGCCCGCAGGGTTGGTAGGAGCTTGTAGGGTTCCATAAGTTTCCAGAGGGTTGTGTAGGGTTCCGTAGGGGCCGGTGGTGTTCCCTAGGGGCCTGTAGATTCTCGTACGGTTCTGTAGGGGCCGGTGGTGTTCCCTAGGGGCCTGTAGAGTCTCGTACGGTTCCGTAGGGGCCTGTGGTGTTCCCTAGGGGCCTGTAGAGTCTCATACAGTTCCGTAGGGTCCTGTAGGTTTCCATAAGCGCCCGCAGAGGTCTGAAGGGGCCCGTACTGTTCCGTAAGGATCCACAGGGCTCCGTAGAGCTTCGTAGGTTCCCTAGAGGCCTGTAGAGTACCGCAGGAGCCAGTAGTGTTCTGTAGGGGTCTGTAAGGTTCCTTCCATAGCGGCTGGCAGTGTTCCGTAGGGGCCTCTAGGGTTGAGTAAGTGTCCTCAGGAGTCTGTAGGAATCCGTGGGATTCTGTAAGGTTCTGGAAGGTTCTGCAGGGTTCCGTAGGGGCCCGTAGAGTTCCGTAGTGGCTGGTAAAGTTCCGTAGGGCCCTGTGGGGTTCTGTATGGACCTGTAGGGTTCCGTAGGGGCCTGCAGGGTTCTGTAAGTGCCCGCAGGTGTCTGTAGGGTTCCGTAGGCGCCTGCAGGGTTCTGTAAGTGCCCGCAGGTGTCTGTAGGGTTCCGTAGGCACCTGCAGGGTTCTGTAAGTGCCCGCAGGTGTCTGTAGGGTTCCGTAGGGGTCTGTAGGGTTCCGTAGGCGCCTGCAGTGTTCTGTAGGAGCCCATAGGGTTTTAGTGAGGTTCCGTTGTGTTGCTAAGAGTCTTGTAGAGTGCTGTCTGTTCCTGGAGTATTCCAGAGGGGCTCGTAGGGTTCCGTCAAAAACCGTTAGGGTTCCCTAGGGGCCCATAGAGTCCCGTAGGTTTCCGTAGGGACCTGTAGGGTTGTGTAAGTGCCTGCAGGGGTTGGTAGGAGCTTGTAGGGTTCCATAAGTTTCCAGAGGGTTGTGTAGGGTTCCGTAGGGGCCGGTGGTGTTCCCTAGGGGCCTGTAGAGTCTCGTACGGTTCCGTAGGGGCCTGTGGTGTTCCCTAGGGGCCTGTAGAGTCTCATACAGTTCCGTAGGGTCCTGTAGGTTTCCATAAGCGCCCGCAGAGGTCTGAAGGGGCCCGTACTGTTCCGTAAGGATCCACAGGGCTCCGTAGAGCTTCGTAGGTTCCCTAGAGGCCTGTAGAGTACCGCAGGAGCCAGTAGTGTTCTGTAGGGGTCTGTAAGGTTCCTTCCATAGCGGCTGGCAGTGTTCCGTAGGGGCCTCTAGGGTTGAGTAAGTGTCCTCAGGAGTCTGTAGGAATCCGTGGGATTCTGTAAGGTTCTGGAAGGTTCTGCAGGGTTCCGTAGGGGCCCGTAGAGTTCCGTAGTGGCTGGTAAAGTTCCGTAGGGCCCTGTGGGGTTCTGTATGGACCTGTAGGGTTCCGTAGGGGCCTGCAGGGTTCTGTAAGTGCCCGCAGGTGTCTGTAGGGTTCCGTAGGCACCTGCAGGGTTCTGTAAGTGCCCGCAGGTGTCTGTAGGGTTCCGTAGGGGTCTGTAGGGTTCCGTAGGCGCCTGCAGTGTTCTGTAGGAGCCCATAGGGTTTTAGTGAGGTTCCGTTGTGTTGCTAAGAGTCTTGTAGAGTGCTGTCTGTTCCTGGAGTATTCCAGAGGGGCTCGTAGGGTTCCGTCAAAATCTGGAGGGTTTCCCAGGGGCGCGTAGAGTCCCGTAGATTTCCGTAGGGGCCTGTAGGGTTGTGTAAGCGCCTGCAGGGGTTGGTAGGAGCTTGTAGGGTGCCATATGTTTCCGGAGGGTTGTGTAGGGTTCCGTAGGGGCCTGTGGTGTTCCCTAGGGGCCTGTAGAGTCTCATACAGTTCCGTAGGGTCCTGTAGGTTTCCATAAGCGCCCGCAGAGGTCTGAAGGGGCCCGTACTGTTCCGTAAGGATCCACAGGGCTCCGTAGAGCTTCGTAGGTTCCCTAGAGGCCTGTAGAGTACCGCAGGAGCCAGTAGTGTTCTGTAGGGGCCCGTAGGGTTCCTTCCATAGGGGCTGGCAGTGTTCCGTAGGAGCTTCTAGGGTTGTGTAAGTGCCCGCAGGAGTCTGTAGGAGTCCATGGGATTCTGTAAGGTTCTGGAGGGTTCTGCAGGGTTCCGTAGGGGCCCGTAGAGTTCCGTAGTGGCTGGTAAAGTTCCGTAGGGCCCTGTACCGTTCCGTAACTGCCTGCAAGGGTCTTTAGGTATCCGTAGGGGCTGGTAGGGTTCCATAAAGTTCCGTGGGTTCCTGCAGAGTTCTGCAAGTGCCCCCAAGGGCCTGTAGGGTCCCACAGTGTTTCTGTCAGGTTCCGAAAAGTTCCGTAGAGGCCATAGGTTTCCGCAGTGGCTGGTAGTATTCCGTAGGGGTCTGTAGGGTTCCGTAGGCACCTGCAGTGTTCTGTAGGAGCCCATAGGGTTTTAGTGAGGTTCCGTTGTGTTGCTAAGGGTCTTGTAGAGTGCTGTCGGGTCCTGGAGTATTCTGTAGGGTGCCAGAGGGGCTTCTAGGGTTCCGTCAAAATCTGTAGGGTTCCCTAGGGGCCCGTAGAGTCCCGTAGGTTTCCGTAGGGACCTGTAGGGTTGTGTAAGTGCCCGCAGGGTTGGTAGGAGCTTGTAGGGTTCCATAAGTTTCCAGAGGGTTGTGTAGGGTTCCGTAGGGGCCGGTGGTGTTCCCTAGGGGCCTGTAGATTCTCGTACGGTTCTGTAGGGGCCGGTGGTGTTCCCTAGGGGCCTGTAGAGTCTCGTACGGTTCCGTAGGGGCCTGTGGTGTTCCCTAGGGGCCTGTAGAGTCTCATACAGTTCCGTAGGGTCCTGTAGGTTTCCATAAGCGCCCGCAGAGGTCTGAAGGGGCCCGTACTGTTCCGTAAGGATCCACAGGGCTCCGTAGAGCTTCGTAGGTTCCCTAGAGGCCTGTAGAGTACCGCAGGAGCCAGTAGTGTTCTGTAGGGGTCTGTAAGGTTCCTTCCATAGCGGCTGGCAGTGTTCCGTAGGGGCCTCTAGGGTTGAGTAAGTGTCCTCAGGAGTCTGTAGGAATCCGTGGGATTCTGTAAGGTTCTGGAAGGTTCTGCAGGGTTCCGTAGGGGCCCGTAGAGTTCCGTAGTGGCTGGTAAAGTTCCGTAGGGCCCTGTGGGGTTCTGTATGGACCTGTAGGGTTCCGTAGGGGCCTGCAGGGTTCTGTAAGTGCCCGCAGGTGTCTGTAGGGTTCCGTAGGCACCTGCAGGGTTCTGTAAGTGCCTGCAGGTGTCTGTAGGGTTCCGTAGGGGTCTGTAGGGTTCCGTAGGCGCCTGCAGTGTTCTGTAGGAGCCCATAGGGTTTTAGTGAGGTTCCGTTGTGTTGCTAAGAGTCTTGTAGAGTGCTGTCTGTTCCTGGAGTATTCCAGAGGGGCTCGTAGGGTTCCGTCAAAATCTGGAGGGTTTCCCAGGGGCGCGTAGAGTCCCGTAGATTTCCGTAGGGGCCTGTAGGGTTGTGTAAGCGCCTGCAGGGGTTGGTAGGAGCTTGTAGGGTGCCATATGTTTCCGGAGGGTTGTGTAGGGTTCCGTAGGGGCCTGTGGTGTTCCCTAGGGGCCTGTAGAGTCTCATACAGTTCCGTAGGGTCCTGTAGGTTTCCATAAGCGCCCGCAGAGGTCTGAAGGGGCCCGTACTGTTCCGTAAGGATCCACAGGGCTCCGTAGAGCTTCGTAGGTTCCCTAGAGGCCTGTAGAGTACCGCAGGAGCCAGTAGTGTTCTGTAGGGGCCCGTAGGGTTCCTTCCATAGGGGCTGGCAGTGTTCCGTAGGAGCTTCTAGGGTTGTGTAAGTGCCCGCAGGAGTCTGTAGGAGTCCATGGGATTCTGTAAGGTTCTGGAGGGTTCTGCAGGGTTCCGTAGGGGCCCGTAGAGTTCCGTAGTGGCTGGTAAAGTTCCGTAGGGCCCTGTACCGTTCCGTAACTGCCTGCAAGGGTCTTTAGGTATCCGTAGGGGCTGGTAGGGTTCCATAAAGTTCCGTGGGTTCCTGCAGAGTTCTGCAAGTGCCCCCAAGGGCCTGTAGGGTCCCACAGTGTTTCTGTCAGGTTCCGAAAAGTTCCGTAGAGGCCATAGGTTTCCGCAGTGGCTGGTAGTATTCCGTAGGGGTCTGTAGGGTTCCGTAGGCACCTGCAGTGTTCTGTAGGAGCCCATAGGGTTTTAGTGAGGTTCCGTTGTGTTGCTAAGGGTCTTGTAGAGTGCTGTCGGGTCCTGGAGTATTCTGTAGGGTGCCAGAGGGGCTTCTAGGGTTCCGTCAAAATCTGTAGGGTTCCCTAGGGGCCCGTAGAGTCCCGTAGGTTTCCGTAGGGACCTGTAGGGTTGTGTAAGTGCCCGCAGGGTTGGTAGGAGCTTGTAGGGTTCCATAAGTTTCCAGAGGGTTGTGTAGGGTTCCGTAGGGGCCGGTGGTGTTCCCTAGGGGCCTGTAGATTCTCGTACGGTTCTGTAGGGGCCGGTGGTGTTCCCTAGGGGCCTGTAGAGTCTCGTACGGTTCCGTAGGGGCCTGTGGTGTTCCCTAGGGGCCTGTAGAGTCTCATACAGTTCCGTAGGGTCCTGTAGGTTTCCATAAGCGCCCGCAGAGGTCTGAAGGGGCCCGTACTGTTCCGTAAGGATCCACAGGGCTCCGTAGAGCTTCGTAGGTTCCCTAGAGGCCTGTAGAGTACCGCAGGAGCCAGTAGTGTTCTGTAGGGGTCTGTAAGGTTCCTTCCATAGCGGCTGGCAGTGTTCCGTAGGGGCCTCTAGGGTTGAGTAAGTGTCCTCAGGAGTCTGTAGGAATCCGTGGGATTCTGTAAGGTTCTGGAAGGTTCTGCAGGGTTCCGTAGGGGCCCGTAGAGTTCCGTAGTGGCTGGTAAAGTTCCGTAGGGCCCTGTGGGGTTCTGTATGGACCTGTAGGGTTCCGTAGGGGCCTGCAGGGTTCTGTAAGTGCCCGCAGGTGTCTGTAGGGTTCCGTAGGCACCTGCAGGGTTCTGTAAGTGCCCGCAGGTGTCTGTAGGGTTCCGTAGGGGTCTGTAGGGTTCCGTAGGCGCCTGCAGTGTTCTGTAGGAGCCCATAGGGTTTTAGTGAGGTTCCGTTGTGTTGCTAAGAGTCTTGTAGAGTGCTGTCTGTTCCTGGAGTATTCCAGAGGGGCTCGTAGGGTTCCGTCAAAATCTGGAGGGTTTCCCAGGGGCGCGTAGAGTCCCGTAGATTTCCGTAGGGGCCTGTAGGGTTGTGTAAGCGCCTGCAGGGGTTGGTAGGAGCTTGTAGGGTGCCATATGTTTCCGGAGGGTTGTGTAGGGTTCCGTAGGGGCCTGTGGTGTTCCCTAGGGGCCTGTAGAGTCTCATACAGTTCCGTAGGGTCCTGTAGGTTTCCATAAGCGCCCGCAGAGGTCTGAAGGGGCCCGTACTGTTCCGTAAGGATCCACAGGGCTCCGTAGAGCTTCGTAGGTTCCCTAGAGGCCTGTAGAGTACCGCAGGAGCCAGTAGTGTTCTGTAGGGGCCCGTAGGGTTCCTTCCATAGGGGCTGGCAGTGTTCCGTAGGAGCTTCTAGGGTTGTGTAAGTGCCCGCAGGAGTCTGTAGGAGTCCATGGGATTCTGTAAGGTTCTGGAGGGTTCTGCAGGGTTCCGTAGGGGCCCGTAGAGTTCCGTAGTGGCTGGTAAAGTTCCGTAGGGCCCTGTACCGTTCCGTAACTGCCTGCAAGGGTCTTTAGGTATCCGTAGGGGCTGGTAGGGTTCCATAAAGTTCCGTGGGTTCCTGCAGAGTTCTGCAAGTGCCCCCAAGGGCCTGTAGGGTCCCACAGTGTTTCTGTCAGGTTCCGAAAAGTTCCGTAGAGGCCATAGGTTTCCGCAGTGGCTGGTAGTATTCCGTAGGGGTCTGTAGGGTTCCGTAGGCACCTGCAGTGTTCTGTAGGAGCCCATAGGGTTTTAGTGAGGTTCCGTTGTGTTGCTAAGGGTCTTGTAGAGTGCTGTCGGGTCCTGGAGTATTCTGTAGGGTGCCAGAGGGGCTTCTAGGGTTCCGTCAAAATCTGTAGGGTTCCCTAGGGGCCCGTAGAGTCCCGTAGGTTTCCGTAGGGACCTGTAGGGTTGTGTAAGTGCCCGCAGGGTTGGTAGGAGCTTGTAGGGTTCCATAAGTTTCCAGAGGGTTGTGTAGGGTTCCGTAGGGGCCGGTGGTGTTCCCTAGGGGCCTGTAGATTCTCGTACGGTTCTGTAGGGGCCGGTGGTGTTCCCTAGGGGCCTGTAGAGTCTCGTACGGTTCCGTAGGGGCCTGTGGTGTTCCCTAGGGGCCTGTAGAGTCTCATACAGTTCCGTAGGGTCCTGTAGGTTTCCATAAGCGCCCGCAGAGGTCTGAAGGGGCCCGTACTGTTCCGTAAGGATCCACAGGGCTCCGTAGAGCTTCGTAGGTTCCCTAGAGGCCTGTAGAGTACCGCAGGAGCCAGTAGTGTTCTGTAGGGGTCTGTAAGGTTCCTTCCATAGCGGCTGGCAGTGTTCCGTAGGGGCCTCTAGGGTTGAGTAAGTGTCCTCAGGAGTCTGTAGGAATCCGTGGGATTCTGTAAGGTTCTGGAAGGTTCTGCAGGGTTCCGTAGGGGCCCGTAGAGTTCCGTAGTGGCTGGTAAAGTTCCGTAGGGCCCTGTGGGGTTCTGTATGGACCTGTAGGGTTCCGTAGGGGCCTGCAGGGTTCTGTAAGTGCCCGCAGGTGTCTGTAGGGTTCCGTAGGCACCTGCAGGGTTCTGTAAGTGCCCGCAGGTGTCTGTAGGGTTCCGTAGGGGTCTGTAGGGTTCCGTAGGCGCCTGCAGTGTTCTGTAGGAGCCCATAGGGTTTTAGTGAGGTTCCGTTGTGTTGCTAAGAGTCTTGTAGAGTGCTGTCTGTTCCTGGAGTATTCCAGAGGGGCTCGTAGGGTTCCGTCAAAATCTGGAGGGTTTCCCAGGGGCGCGTAGAGTCCCGTAGATTTCCGTAGGGGCCTGTAGGGTTGTGTAAGCGCCTGCAGGGGTTGGTAGGAGCTTGTAGGGTGCCATATGTTTCCGGAGGGTTGTGTAGGGTTCCGTAGGGGCCTGTGGTGTTCCCTAGGGGCCTGTAGAGTCTCATACAGTTCCGTAGGGTCCTGTAGGTTTCCATAAGCGCCCGCAGAGGTCTGAAGGGGCCCGTACTGTTCCGTAAGGATCCACAGGGCTCCGTAGAGCTTCGTAGGTTCCCTAGAGGCCTGTAGAGTACCGCAGGAGCCAGTAGTGTTCGGTAGGGGCCCGTAGGGTTCCTTCCATAGGGGCTGGCAGTGTTCCGTAGGAGCTTCTAGGGTTGTGTAAGTGCCCGCAGGAGTCTGTAGGAGTCCATGGGATTCTGTAAGGTTCTGGAGGGTTCTGCAGGGTTCCGTAGGGGCCCGTAGAGTTCCGTAGTGGCTGGTAAAGTTCCGTAGGGCCCTGTACCGTTCCGTAACTGCCTGCAAGGGTCTTTAGGTATCCGTAGGGGCTGGTAGGGTTCCATAAAGTTCCGTGGGTTCCTGCAGAGTTCTGCAAGTGCCCCCAAGGGCCTGTAGGGTCCCACAGTGTTTCTGTCAGGTTCCGAAAAGTTCCGTAGAGGCCATAGGTTTCCGCAGTGGCTGGTAGTATTCCGTAGGGGTCTGTAGGGTTCCGTAGGCACCTGCAGTGTTCTGTAGGAGCCCATAGGGTTTTAGTGAGGTTCCGTTGTGTTGCTAAGGGTCTTGTAGAGTGCTGTCGGGTCCTGGAGTATTCTGTAGGGTGCCAGAGGGGCTTCTAGGGTTCCGTCAAAATCTGTAGGGTTCCCTAGGGGCCCGTAGAGTCCCGTAGGTTTCCGTAGGGACCTGTAGGGTTGTGTAAGTGCCCGCAGGGTTGGTAGGAGCTTGTAGGGTTCCATAAGTTTCCAGAGGGTTGTGTAGGGTTCCGTAGGGGCCGGTGGTGTTCCCTAGGGGCCTGTAGATTCTCGTACGGTTCTGTAGGGGCCGGTGGTGTTCCCTAGGGGCCTGTAGAGTCTCGTACGGTTCCGTAGGGGCCTGTGGTGTTCCCTAGGGGCCTGTAGAGTCTCATACAGTTCCGTAGGGTCCTGTAGGTTTCCATAAGCGCCCGCAGAGGTCTGAAGGGGCCCGTACTGTTCCGTAAGGATCCACAGGGCTCCGTAGAGCTTCGTAGGTTCCCTAGAGGCCTGTAGAGTACCGCAGGAGCCAGTAGTGTTCTGTAGGGGTCTGTAAGGTTCCTTCCATAGCGGCTGGCAGTGTTCCGTAGGGGCCTCTAGGGTTGAGTAAGTGTCCTCAGGAGTCTGTAGGAATCCGTGGGATTCTGTAAGGTTCTGGAAGGTTCTGCAGGGTTCCGTAGGGGCCCGTAGAGTTCCGTAGTGGCTGGTAAAGTTCCGTAGGGCCCTGTGGGGTTCTGTATGGACCTGTAGGGTTCCGTAGGGGCCTGCAGGGTTCTGTAAGTGCCCGCAGGTGTCTGTAGGGTTCCGTAGGGGTCTGTAGGGTTCCGTAGGCGCCTGCAGTGTTCTGTAGGAGCCCATAGGGTTTTAGTGATGTTCCGTTGTGTTGCTAAGAGTCTTGTAGAGTGCTGTCTGTTCCTGGAGTATTCCAGAGGGGCTCGTAGGGTTCCGTCAAAATCTGGAGGGTTTCCCAGGGGCGCGTAGAGTCCCGTAGATTTCCGTAGGGGCCTGTAGGGTTGTGTAAGCGCCTGCAGGGGTTGGTAGGAGCTTGTAGGGTGCCATATGTTTCCGGAGGGTTGTGTAGGGTTCCGTAGGGGCCTGTGGTGTTCCCTAGGGGCCTGTAGAGTCTCATACAGTTCCGTAGGGTCCTGTAGGTTTCCATAAGCGCCCGCAGAGGTCTGAAGGGGCCCGTACTGTTCCGTAAGGATCCACAGGGCTCCGTAGAGCTTCGTAGGTTCCCTAGAGGCCTGTAGAGTACCGCAGGAGCCAGTAGTGTTCGGTAGGGGCCCGTAGGGTTCCTTCCATAGGGGCTGGCAGTGTTCCGTAGGAGCTTCTAGGGTTGTGTAAGTGCCCGCAGGAGTCTGTAGGAGTCCATGGGATTCTGTAAGGTTCTGGAGGGTTCTGCAGGGTTCCGTAGGGGCCCGTAGAGTTCCGTAGTGGCTGGTAAAGTTCCGTAGGGCCCTGTACCGTTCCGTAACTGCCTGCAAGGGTCTTTAGGTATCCGTAGGGGCTGGTAGGGTTCCATAAAGTTCCGTGGGTTCCTGCAGAGTTCTGCAAGTGCCCCCAAGGGCCTGTAGGGTCCCACAGTGTTTCTGTCAGGTTCCGAAAAGTTCCGTAGAGGCCATAGGTTTCCGCAGTGGCTGGTAGTATTCCGTAGGGGTCTGTAGGGTTCCGTAGGCACCTGCAGTGTTCTGTAGGAGCCCATAGGGTTTTAGTGAGGTTCCGTTGTGTTGCTAAGGGTCTTGTAGAGTGCTGTCGGGTCCTGGAGTATTCTGTAGGGTGCCAGAGGGGCTTCTAGGGTTCCGTCAAAATCTGTAGGGTTCCCTAGGGGCCCGTAGAGTCCCGTAGGTTTCCGTAGGGACCTGTAGGGTTGTGTAAGTGCCCGCAGGGTTGGTAGGAGCTTGTAGGGTTCCATAAGTTTCCAGAGGGTTGTGTAGGGTTCCGTAGGGGCCGGTGGTGTTCCCTAGGGGCCTGTAGATTCTCGTACGGTTCTGTAGGGGCCGGTGGTGTTCCCTAGGGGCCTGTAGAGTCTCGTACGGTTCCGTAGGGGCCTGTGGTGTTCCCTAGGGGCCTGTAGAGTCTCATACAGTTCCGTAGGGTCCTGTAGGTTTCCATAAGCGCCCGCAGAGGTCTGAAGGGGCCCGTACTGTTCCGTAAGGATCCACAGGGCTCCGTAGAGCTTCGTAGGTTCCCTAGAGGCCTGTAGAGTACCGCAGGAGCCAGTAGTGTTCTGTAGGGGTCTGTAAGGTTCCTTCCATAGCGGCTGGCAGTGTTCCGTAGGGGCCTCTAGGGTTGAGTAAGTGTCCTCAGGAGTCTGTAGGAATCCGTGGGATTCTGTAAGGTTCTGGAAGGTTCTGCAGGGTTCCGTAGGGGCCCGTAGAGTTCCGTAGTGGCTGGTAAAGTTCCGTAGGGCCCTGTGGGGTTCTGTATGGACCTGTAGGGTTCCGTAGGGGCCTGCAGGGTTCTGTAAGTGCCCGCAGGTGTCTGTAGGGTTCCGTAGGCACCTGCAGGGTTCTGTAAGTGCCCGCAGGTGTCTGTAGGGTTCCGTAGGCACCTGCAGGGTTCTGTAAGTGCCCGCAGGTGTCTGTAGGGTTCCGTAGGGGTCTGTAGGGTTCCGTAGGCGCCTGCAGTGTTCTGTAGGAGCCCATAGGGTTTTAGTGAGGTTCCGTTGTGTTGCTAAGAGTCTTGTAGAGTGCTGTCTGTTCCTGGAGTATTCCAGAGGGGCTCGTAGGGTTCCGTCAAAATCTGGAGGGTTTCCCAGGGGCGCGTAGAGTCCCGTAGATTTCCGTAGGGGCCTGTAGGGTTGTGTAAGCGCCTGCAGGGGTTGGTAGGAGCTTGTAGGGTGCCATATGTTTCCGGAGGGTTGTGTAGGGTTCCGTAGGGGCCTGTGGTGTTCCCTAGGGGCCTGTAGAGTCCCTTACGGTTCCGTAGGGTCCTGTAGGTTTCCATAAGCGCCCGCAGAGGTCTGAAGGGGCCCGTACTGTTCCGTAAGGATCCACAGGGCTCCGTAGAGCTTCGTAGGTTCCCTAGAGGCCTGTAGAGTACCGCAGGAGCCAGTAGTGTTCTGTAGGGGCCCGTAGGGTTCCTTCCATAGGGGCTGGCAGTGTTCCGTAGGAGCTTCTAGGGTTGTGTAAGTGCCCGCAGGAGTCTGTAGGAGTCCATGGGATTCTGTAAGGTTCTGGAGGGTTCTGCAGGGTTCCGTAGGGGCCCGTAGAGTTCCGTAGTGGCTGGTAAAGTTCCGTAGGGCCCTGTACCGTTCCGTAACTGCCTGCAAGGGTCTTTAGGTATCCGTAGGGGCTGGTAGGGTTCCATAAAGTTCCGTGGGTTCCTGCAGAGTTCTGCAAGTGCCCCCAAGGGCCTGTAGGGTCCCACAGTGTTTCTGTCAGGTTCCGAAAAGTTCCGTAGAGGCCATAGGTTTCCGCAGTGGCTGGTAGTATTCCGTAGGGGTCTGTAGGGTTCCGTAGGCACCTGCAGTGTTCTGTAGGAGCCCATAGGGTTTTAGTGAGGTTCCGTTGTGTTGCTAAGGGTCTTGTAGAGTGCTGTCGGGTCCTGGAGTATTCTGTAGGGTGCCAGAGGGGCTTCTAGGGTTCCGTCAAAATCTGTAGGGTTCCCTAGGGGCCCGTAGAGTCCCGTAGGTTTCCGTAGGGACCTGTAGGGTTGTGTAAGTGCCCGCAGGGTTGGTAGGAGCTTGTAGGGTTCCATAAGTTTCCAGAGGGTTGTGTAGGGTTCCGTAGGGGCCGGTGGTGTTCCCTAGGGGCCTGTAGATTCTCGTACGGTTCTGTAGGGGCCGGTGGTGTTCCCTAGGGGCCTGTAGAGTCTCGTACGGTTCCGTAGGGGCCTGTGGTGTTCCCTAGGGGCCTGTAGAGTCTCATACAGTTCCGTAGGGTCCTGTAGGTTTCCATAAGCGCCCGCAGAGGTCTGAAGGGGCCCGTACTGTTCCGTAAGGATCCACAGGGCTCCGTAGAGCTTCGTAGGTTCCCTAGAGGCCTGTAGAGTACCGCAGGAGCCAGTAGTGTTCTGTAGGGGTCTGTAAGGTTCCTTCCATAGCGGCTGGCAGTGTTCCGTAGGGGCCTCTAGGGTTGAGTAAGTGTCCTCAGGAGTCTGTAGGAATCCGTGGGATTCTGTAAGGTTCTGGAAGGTTCTGCAGGGTTCCGTAGGGGCCCGTAGAGTTCCGTAGTGGCTGGTAAAGTTCCGTAGGGCCCTGTGGGGTTCTGTATGGACCTGTAGGGTTCCGTAGGGGCCTGCAGGGTTCTGTAAGTGCCCGCAGGTGTCTGTAGGGTTCCGTAGGCACCTGCAGGGTTCTGTAAGTGCCCGCAGGTGTCTGTAGGGTTCCGTAGGCACCTGCAGGGTTCTGTAAGTGCCCGCAGGTGTCTGTAGGGTTCCGTAGGGGTCTGTAGGGTTCCGTAGGCGCCTGCAGTGTTCTGTAGGAGCCCATAGGGTTTTAGTGAGGTTCCGTTGTGTTGCTAAGAGTCTTGTAGAGTGCTGTCTGTTCCTGGAGTATTCCAGAGGGGCTCGTAGGGTTCCGTCAAAATCTGGAGGGTTTCCCAGGGGCGCGTAGAGTCCCGTAGATTTCCGTAGGGGCCTGTAGGGTTGTGTAAGCGCCTGCAGGGGTTGGTAGGAGCTTGTAGGGTGCCATATGTTTCCGGAGGGTTGTGTAGGGTTCCGTAGGGGCCTGTGGTGTTCCCTAGGGGCCTGTAGAGTCCCTTACGGTTCCGTAGGGTCCTGTAGGTTTCCATAAGCGCCCGCAGAGGTCTGAAGGGGCCCGTACTGTTCCGTAAGGATCCACAGGGCTCCGTAGAGCTTCGTAGGTTCCCTAGAGGCCTGTAGAGTACCGCAGGAGCCAGTAGTGTTCTGTAGGGGCCCGTAGGGTTCCTTCCATAGGGGCTGGCAGTGTTCCGTAGGAGCTTCTAGGGTTGTGTAAGTGCCCGCAGGAGTCTGTAGGAGTCCATGGGATTCTGTAAGGTTCTGGAGGGTTCTGCAGGGTTCCGTAGGGGCCCGTAGAGTTCCGTAGTGGCTGGTAAAGTTCCGTAGGGCCCTGTACCGTTCCGTAACTGCCTGCAAGGGTCTTTAGGTATCCGTAGGGGCTGGTAGGGTTCCATAAAGTTCCGTGGGTTCCTGCAGAGTTCTGCAAGTGCCCCCAAGGGCCTGTAGGGTCCCACAGTGTTTCTGTCAGGTTCCGAAAAGTTCCGTAGAGGCCATAGGTTTCCGCAGTGGCTGGTAGTATTCCGTAGGGGTCTGTAGGGTTCCGTAGGCACCTGCAGTGTTCTGTAGGAGCCCATAGGGTTTTAGTGAGGTTCCGTTGTGTTGCTAAGGGTCTTGTAGAGTGCTGTCGGGTCCTGGAGTATTCTGTAGGGTGCCAGAGGGGCTTCTAGGGTTCCGTCAAAATCTGTAGGGTTCCCTAGGGGCCCGTAGAGTCCCGTAGGTTTCCGTAGGGACCTGTAGGGTTGTGTAAGTGCCCGCAGGGTTGGTAGGAGCTTGTAGGGTTCCATAAGTTTCCAGAGGGTTGTGTAGGGTTCCGTAGGGGCCGGTGGTGTTCCCTAGGGGCCTGTAGATTCTCGTACGGTTCTGTAGGGGCCGGTGGTGTTCCCTAGGGGCCTGTAGAGTCTCGTACGGTTCCGTAGGGGCCTGTGGTGTTCCCTAGGGGCCTGTAGAGTCTCATACAGTTCCGTAGGGTCCTGTAGGTTTCCATAAGCGCCCGCAGAGGTCTGAAGGGGCCCGTACTGTTCCGTAAGGATCCACAGGGCTCCGTAGAGCTTCGTAGGTTCCCTAGAGGCCTGTAGAGTACCGCAGGAGCCAGTAGTGTTCTGTAGGGGTCTGTAAGGTTCCTTCCATAGCGGCTGGCAGTGTTCCGTAGGGGCCTCTAGGGTTGAGTAAGTGTCCTCAGGAGTCTGTAGGAATCCGTGGGATTCTGTAAGGTTCTGGAAGGTTCTGCAGGGTTCCGTAGGGGCCCGTAGAGTTCCGTAGTGGCTGGTAAAGTTCCGTAGGGCCCTGTGGGGTTCTGTATGGACCTGTAGGGTTCCGTAGGGGC
Organism: Numenius arquata; assembly: GCF_964106895.1. Lineage (NCBI taxonomy): Eukaryota > Metazoa > Chordata > Aves > Charadriiformes > Scolopacidae > Numenius > Numenius arquata. The sequence continues at coordinate 20,426 of NW_027414335.1, forward strand.
CTGCAGGGTTCTGTAAGTGCCCGCAGGTGTCTGTAGGGTTCCGTAGGCACCTGCAGGGTTCTGTAAGTGCCCGCAGGTGTCTGTAGGGTTCCGTAGGCACCTGCAGGGTTCTGTAAGTGCCCGCAGGTGTCTGTAGGGTTCCGTAGGGGTCTGTAGGGTTCCGTAGGCGCCTGCAGTGTTCTGTAGGAGCCCATAGGGTTTTAGTGAGGTTCCGTTGTGTTGCTAAGAGTCTTGTAGAGTGCTGTCTGTTCCTGGAGTATTCCAGAGGGGCTCGTAGGGTTCCGTCAAAATCTGGAGGGTTTCCCAGGGGCGCGTAGAGTCCCGTAGATTTCCGTAGGGGCCTGTAGGGTTGTGTAAGCGCCTGCAGGGGTTGGTAGGAGCTTGTAGGGTGCCATATGTTTCCGGAGGGTTGTGTAGGGTTCCGTAGGGGCCTGTGGTGTTCCCTAGGGGCCTGTAGAGTCCCTTACGGTTCCGTAGGGTCCTGTAGGTTTCCATAAGCGCCCGCAGAGGTCTGAAGGGGCCCGTACTGTTCCGTAAGGATCCACAGGGCTCCGTAGAGCTTCGTAGGTTCCCTAGAGGCCTGTAGAGTACCGCAGGAGCCAGTAGTGTTCTGTAGGGGCCCGTAGGGTTCCTTCCATAGGGGCTGGCAGTGTTCCGTAGGAGCTTCTAGGGTTGTGTAAGTGCCCGCAGGAGTCTGTAGGAGTCCATGGGATTCTGTAAGGTTCTGGAGGGTTCTGCAGGGTTCCGTAGGGGCCCGTAGAGTTCCGTAGTGGCTGGTAAAGTTCCGTAGGGCCCTGTACCGTTCCGTAACTGCCTGCAAGGGTCTTTAGGTATCCGTAGGGGCTGGTAGGGTTCCATAAAGTTCCGTGGGTTCCTGCAGAGTTCTGCAAGTGCCCCCAAGGGCCTGTAGGGTCCCACAGTGTTTCTGTCAGGTTCCGAAAAGTTCCGTAGAGGCCATAGGTTTCCGCAGTGGCTGGTAGTATTCCGTAGGGGTCTGTAGGGTTCCGTAGGCACCTGCAGTGTTCTGTAGGAGCCCATAGGGTTTTAGTGAGGTTCCGTTGTGTTGCTAAGGGTCTTGTAGAGTGCTGTCGGGTCCTGGAGTATTCTGTAGGGTGCCAGAGGGGCTTCTAGGGTTCCGTCAAAATCTGTAGGGTTCCCTAGGGGCCCGTAGAGTCCCGTAGGTTTCCGTAGGGACCTGTAGGGTTGTGTAAGTGCCCGCAGGGTTGGTAGGAGCTTGTAGGGTTCCATAAGTTTCCAGAGGGTTGTGTAGGGTTCCGTAGGGGCCGGTGGTGTTCCCTAGGGGCCTGTAGATTCTCGTACGGTTCTGTAGGGGCCGGTGGTGTTCCCTAGGGGCCTGTAGAGTCTCGTACGGTTCCGTAGGGGCCTGTGGTGTTCCCTAGGGGCCTGTAGAGTCTCATACAGTTCCGTAGGGTCCTGTAGGTTTCCATAAGCGCCCGCAGAGGTCTGAAGGGGCCCGTACTGTTCCGTAAGGATCCACAGGGCTCCGTAGAGCTTCGTAGGTTCCCTAGAGGCCTGTAGAGTACCGCAGGAGCCAGTAGTGTTCTGTAGGGGTCTGTAAGGTTCCTTCCATAGCGGCTGGCAGTGTTCCGTAGGGGCCTCTAGGGTTGAGTAAGTGTCCTCAGGAGTCTGTAGGAATCCGTGGGATTCTGTAAGGTTCTGGAAGGTTCTGCAGGGTTCCGTAGGGGCCCGTAGAGTTCCGTAGTGGCTGGTAAAGTTCCGTAGGGCCCTGTGGGGTTCTGTATGGACCTGTAGGGTTCCGTAGGGGCCTGCAGGGTTCTGTAAGTGCCCGCAGGTGTCTGTAGGGTTCCGTAGGGGTCTGTAGGGTTCCGTAGGCGCCTGCAGTGTTCTGTAGGAGCCCATAGGGTTTTAGTGATGTTCCGTTGTGTTGCTAAGAGTCTTGTAGAGTGCTGTCTGTTCCTGGAGTATTCCAGAGGGGCTCGTAGGGTTCCGTCAAAATCTGGAGGGTTTCCCAGGGGCGCGTAGAGTCCCGTAGATTTCCGTAGGGGCCTGTAGGGTTGTGTAAGCGCCTGCAGGGGTTGGTAGGAGCTTGTAGGGTGCCATATGTTTCCGGAGGGTTGTGTAGGGTTCCGTAGGGGCCTGTGGTGTTCCCTAGGGGCCTGTAGAGTCTCATACAGTTCCGTAGGGTCCTGTAGGTTTCCATAAGCGCCCGCAGAGGTCTGAAGGGGCCCGTACTGTTCCGTAAGGATCCACAGGGCTCCGTAGAGCTTCGTAGGTTCCCTAGAGGCCTGTAGAGTACCGCAGGAGCCAGTAGTGTTCGGTAGGGGCCCGTAGGGTTCCTTCCATAGGGGCTGGCAGTGTTCCGTAGGAGCTTCTAGGGTTGTGTAAGTGCCCGCAGGAGTCTGTAGGAGTCCATGGGATTCTGTAAGGTTCTGGAGGGTTCTGCAGGGTTCCGTAGGGGCCCGTAGAGTTCCGTAGTGGCTGGTAAAGTTCCGTAGGGCCCTGTACCGTTCCGTAACTGCCTGCAAGGGTCTTTAGGTATCCGTAGGGGCTGGTAGGGTTCCATAAAGTTCCGTGGGTTCCTGCAGAGTTCTGCAAGTGCCCCCAAGGGCCTGTAGGGTCCCACAGTGTTTCTGTCAGGTTCCGAAAAGTTCCGTAGAGGCCATAGGTTTCCGCAGTGGCTGGTAGTATTCCGTAGGGGTCTGTAGGGTTCCGTAGGCACCTGCAGTGTTCTGTAGGAGCCCATAGGGTTTTAGTGAGGTTCCGTTGTGTTGCTAAGGGTCTTGTAGAGTGCTGTCGGGTCCTGGAGTATTCTGTAGGGTGCCAGAGGGGCTTCTAGGGTTCCGTCAAAATCTGTAGGGTTCCCTAGGGGCCCGTAGAGTCCCGTAGGTTTCCGTAGGGACCTGTAGGGTTGTGTAAGTGCCCGCAGGGTTGGTAGGAGCTTGTAGGGTTCCATAAGTTTCCAGAGGGTTGTGTAGGGTTCCGTAGGGGCCGGTGGTGTTCCCTAGGGGCCTGTAGATTCTCGTACGGTTCTGTAGGGGCCGGTGGTGTTCCCTAGGGGCCTGTAGAGTCTCGTACGGTTCCGTAGGGGCCTGTGGTGTTCCCTAGGGGCCTGTAGAGTCTCATACAGTTCCGTAGGGTCCTGTAGGTTTCCATAAGCGCCCGCAGAGGTCTGAAGGGGCCCGTACTGTTCCGTAAGGATCCACAGGGCTCCGTAGAGCTTCGTAGGTTCCCTAGAGGCCTGTAGAGTACCGCAGGAGCCAGTAGTGTTCTGTAGGGGCCCGTAGGGTTCCTTCCGTAGGGGCTGGCAGTGTTCCGTAGGGGCCTCTAGGGTTGAGTAAGTGTCCTCAGGAGTCTGTAGGAATCCGTGGGATTCTGTAAGGTTCTGGAAGGTTCTGCAGGGTTCCGTAGGGCCCGTAGAGTTCCGTAGTGGCTGGTAAAGTTCCGTAGGGCCCTGTGGGGTTCTGTATGGACCTGTAGGGTTCCGTAGGGGCCTGCAGGGTTCTGTAAGTGCCCGCAGGTGTCTGTAGGGTTCCGTAGGCACCTGCAGGGTTCTGTAAGTGCCCGCAGGTGTCTGTAGGGTTCCGTAGGGGTCTGTAGGGTTCCGTAGGCGCCTGCAGTGTTCTGTAGGATCCCATAGGGTTTTAGTGAGGTTCCGTTGTGTTGCTAAGAGTCTTGTAGAGTGCTGTCGGGTCCTGGAGTATTCCAGAGGGGCTCGTAGGGTTCCGTCAAAATCTGGAGGGTTTCCCAGGGGCGCGTAGAGTCCCGTAGATTTCCGTAGGGGCCTGTAGGGTTGTGTAAGCGCCTGCAGGGGTTGGTAGGAGCTTGTAGGGTGCCATATGTTTCCGGAGGGTTGTGTAGGGTTCCGTAGGGGCCTGTGGTGTTCCCTAGGGGCCTGTAGAGTCTCATACAGTTCCGTAGGGTCCTGTAGGTTTCCATAAGCGCCCGCAGAGGTCTGAAGGGGCCCGTACTGTTCCGTAAGGATCCACAGGGCTCCGTAGAACTTCGTAGGTTCCCTAGAGGCCTGTAGAGTACCGCAGGAGCCAGTAGTGTTCTGTAGGGGCCCGTAGGGTTCCTTCCATAGGGGCTGGCAGTGTTCCGTAGGAGCTTCTAGGGTTGTGTAAGTGCCCGCAGGAGTCTGTAGGAGTCCATGGGATTCTGTAAGGTTCTGGAGGGTTCTGCAGGGTCCCGTAGGGGCCCGTAGAGTTCCGTAGTGGCTGGTAAAGTTCCGTAGGGCCCTGTACCGTTCCGTAACTGCCTGCAAGGGTCTTTATGTATCCGTAGGGGCTGGTAGGGTTCCATAAAGTTCCGTGGGTTCCTGCAGAGTTCTGCAAGTGCCCCCAAGGGCCTGTAGGGTCCCACAGTGTTTCTGTCAGGTTCCGAAAAGTTCCGTAGAGGCCATAGGTTTCCACAGTGGCTGGTAGTATTCCGTAGGGGTCTGTAGGGTTCCGTAGGCACCTGCAGTGTTCTGTAGGAGCCCATAGGGTTTTAGTGAGGTTCCGTTGTGTTGCTAAGGGTCTTGTAGAGTGCTGTCGGGTCCTGGAGTATTCTGTAGGGTGCCAGAGGGGCTTCTAGGGTTCCGTCAAAATCTGTAGGGTTCCCTAGGGGCCCGTAGAGTCCCGTAGGTTTCCGTAGGGACCTGTAGGGTTGTGTAAGTGCCCGCAGGGTTGGTAGGAGCTTGTAGGGTTCCATAAGTTTCCAGAGGGTTGTGTAGGGTTCCGTAGGGGCCGGTGGTGTTCCCTAGGGGCCTGTAGATTCTCGTACGGTTCTGTAGGGGCCGGTGGTGTTCCCTAGGGGCCTGTAGAGTCTCGTACGGTTCCGTAGGGGCCTGTGGTGTTCCCTAGGGGCCTGTAGAGTCTCATACAGTTCCGTAGGGTCCTGTAGGTTTCCATAAGCGCCCGCAGAGGTCTGAAGGGGCCCGTACTGTTCCGTAAGGATCCACAGGGCTCCGTAGAGCTTCGTAGGTTCCCTAGAGGCCTGTAGAGTACCGCAGGAGCCAGTAGTGGGAGCAGAGATTAAATTCAAAAAAGGAAAAATTGAACTTCGGATAAGAGAAGATCAACTAATTGAAGTACTAATTATGGCCCTCATAGGAACTCCCATTTCTCCAGGAGTGCCTGAGGAGATTAAAGACAAAATTTATCCGGGGTTGTGGGCCTCGGGAATGCCAGGGAGAGCAAAAAGTGCTTCCCCAATAGTGATAAAACCCCAACAAGGAGCACGACCAGTGATAATCAAAGAGTATTCCATCAGGATAGAGGATAGGGAGGGAATCCGACAAATTATCGATCAGTTCATCGAGTATGGGCTGCTAAAAGAATGCGAATCAGAATATAACTCTCCAATATTACCTTTTAAAAGACCGGATGGCAGCTATCGCATAGTACAGGATCTCAGGGCTATCAAAATAATTGTTGAAGATTTACACCCGGTAGTAAATCCATACACTCTCTTAGAAAAGTGGTACATGAATTAGCATGGTTTACCCTCCTGGACCTAATGGATGCCTTTTTCTTCTTGCCGCTAATCCCAGAGAGCCAACTTTTTTTTGCGTTCGAGTGGGAAAACCCAGAATCTGGAAGGAAAACACAGCTTACATGGACTGTGCTACCACAGGGCTTTAAAAATAGCCCGACACTTTTTGGAAATCAGCTAGCCAAAGACTTAGAACAGTGGAAACGCCCGCCTGGGACAGGAGTGGTATTACAGTATGTGGACGATATGTTACTTGCCCCTGACACCAGAGAAACATGCCTAGAATGGACTGTGAGCCTGCTAAATTTCCTTGGACTTAATGGCTATAAAGTTTCTCCACAGAAGGCGCAGATAGCCCAGCAGCAAGTGCCCTATCTGGGATATGAAATAACCGCAGGCCAACGGATACTCGGGAAGGATAGGAAAGAAGCCATCTGCCAGACACCTCGACCACAGATGCCTAAGGAACTTCGGACCTTTCTAGGGATGACAGGATGGTGTCTTCTCTGGATATATAACTACGGAGTCTTGGTAGTACGAGTTACTAAAATCTAACCCGAAGAATATTGTGTGGAATAAGGAAGAGGACAGGGCCTTCCATCAGTTTAAAAAGAGGTTAATGGGAGCACCCGCCCTGGACTACCAGACACTACTTAACCTTTCTGGTTGTTTTCCTATGAAAAGCAAGGGATGGCCTTAGGAGTCCTGGCTCAGAATCTGCGACCCTATCGGAGAGCAGTGGCATACTTCTCTAAACAGCTCGACGGAGTAAGTAAAGGGTGGCCTAGCTGTCTCCGAGCAGTGGCAGCAGTGGTAATAAACATCCAAGAGGCCCGTAAGTTCACCCTAGGCCGGAAAATCACACTTATGGTATCACACACCGTCTCAGCAGTACTGTAAGTAAAAGGAGGGCATTGGCTTTCGCCTCAGAGGTTTCTCAAGTACCAGGCTATCCTGATAGAGCAAGATGATGTAGAAATAACAGTAACTAATATTGTCAATCCAGCCTCTTTCCTAAGCGGAACTGCAGGAAAATCAGTGACCCATGACTGCTTGGAAACAATTGAGGCTGTGTACTCCAGTCGACCAGATCTGAAAGAGGAACCATTGGAAGATGCAGAGGATTCCTGGTTCACTGACGGGAGCAGCTTCATTCAGCAAGGGATACGTAAAGCTGGCTATGCGGTAACCACCACAGAGAAGGTAATAGAGTCCAAAGCCCTGGCCCAAAAGGCTGAGATAATAGCACTAACCCGAGCGCTGGAATTAGCCAAAGGAAAACGGATAAATATCTGGACAGACTCTAAATATGCTTTTGGGGTGGTGCATGCTCACGGGGCGGTCTGGAGAGAAAGAGGACTCCTATCTACACAAGGGAAACACATAAAACATGCTGAAGAAGTTCTCAAGCTCTTAGATGCAGTATTACTGCCTACCAAAGTGGCTATCATGCACTGCAAAGCTCACCAAAAAGGGAACACTGCTATGGAACTGGGCAACGCGCTGGCGGACCGAGAAGCCAAAGGAGCAGCAGAGTTGGGCAATGCAGAGGTACAATCCTTGGTCCCAGATGGTAAGATACAATTTGACAACGAACCTAGATATTCTAGGGACGATCACAAATTGATCAAAGACTTAAATGGGAAAATTGAAGGGAAATGGTCCAGAACCCCACAGGGAAAAATAATAGTGCCTTTCTCGTTACGATGGGCTGTAGTCATGGCAGAACTTAGGAAATCCCATTGGGGAACAGAGGCACTTTACAGATACCTGAGTAGGCTAATGTGTGCTCGGAATCTATATGCCACTGTCAAACAAGTCACTCAGCAGTGTGAGGTATGTTTACAGAACAACCCTAGGACAGGTTCCAGAGTCCAGTTGGGCCAAATAGGGAAGGGAAATAATTATCCAGCAAATTGATTTTTCAGAACTTCCAAGAAAAGGGGGGTTTCGATACCTATTGGTGTTAACTGATACCTTTTCAGGATGGCCAGAGGCATTTCCCTGCCGAACCAATAAAACAAGAGAAGTCGTTAAAGCATTGTTGCAAGAAATTATACCAAGATTTGGGGTTCCTGCAGTGATTTCCTCGGACCGAGGATCTCGTTTCACTGCAAAGGTTGTTTCAAAAGTAAGCAGATTATTGGGTATAGATTGGCAACTTCACACCCCATACAACCCACGATCGAGTGGTCAGGTAGAAAAGATGAATCACTTGATCAAAACGCAAATTGTGAAACTAGGCCAGGAAGCTAACTTGGCCTGGCCTCAGTCATTACCATTAGCCCTTCTCAGGATAAGAACAAAACCCAGAACCAAAGAAGGTTTGAGCCCCTTTGAAATACTCAATAGGAGACCATATATTGTACAAGACGGGACATCCACAGAGTTAGGGAATGAAATATTGACAGATTACATGATAAATTTACAAAAACAACTCCGAGGGGTAGAAAAACTGGTTCTGGGAACAAGAGCTCGTGGGCTGGATGGACCTGTACACGAGATCGAACCTGGGGATTATGTATATGTCAAGTCTTTTACAGATTCACCACTGAAGCCAAAGTGGGAAGGTCCCTTCCAGGTACTGCTGACCACTCACACAGCCATAAAGATTAAGGAACAAGCCGCTTGGATCCATTGGACTCGAGTCAAGAGAGCTCCAGAACCCCATGGACATCAACGCAGGCCGGACCCCTGAAACTTCGTCTCCAACGAAAATATCGACATTAATGACATTAATAGTCATCAACATGCCAGGACTTTGTGTTTCAGGGGGAGGGACATGGGATATGAATATATATTCACAAAATCTGGAAACATTGGTAAGGGCTACTAATCTGTCAGATTGTTGGGTATGTACTACCCTACCCAAAGGAGAAATGAAATTGCCTCTATATGGGGTGGCAGCAAGTGATTGGAACAGTGCCAATGGGACCTGGCCCAAATTTTGGGCAAGAGGGGGAAATTAGTTGAACGGGTATTGTGAGTACGATGATAATATCTACCCCTTAGGACCCAGATTTGATTTACAAGTGTTGAAAGAAGAGCTTGTTGTATTAATTAGCAGTAACAATTGTACCTGGGAACCTCGTGGTTACCTAACTTGGCTTGGCTTAAACAACTCTTTATCTTTCTAGTAGCAATATTTGTGCTAGGAATCTTAGTGTGTGCATTAACTAGATGTCTTATGTGTTGTACCAGAGGGGCCAAAGATGAATACATTCAGTGGAAGAAGCATCAGCTCCGTGAACGAGTGGAGTCAGGGATGTATTTTAGAAATCAGATGGAGAAGGAAAGGGTGTTATAGGCAATTGTAAAAGAATTTACAAAGGTGAAAGAAAAGGGGGGACTTGATTAAGAGAATGAATGGTTAAAGGTTGTTAGTGTGGATTTAGTACAGCTTGGCAAAGAACAGAGCTCGGAGCCCAGGAGCCCAGCATTCCAAGATAAAGAAATGGCCTTGTGTATAAGATAGCGGGAACAGCCTGCATGCTAAGGAGGAACCCAATTGTCTGGGCAAAGTGTCCATCTGGTCGGGACCAGTTTCGCGGTTTGGGGTCCAGCCAGCCTAGCATTCTAAGCCAAAGGTAAAAGTACACGGTGAAGAAGACTGCGAGCCTTCCTCCAGAAGACCCCGGCCCACGACCACCAGGCGACAGTACGCATGCGGCAAGGGGAGGAGACTTATGATAATGAGTTCCTAGAAATAATTAGAATAGTAACGCCTTTTCTTAGAATCAATTATAATAACCCAGCTCACATTAATGAATATGTATGCTTTTCATCATAAATAGACGCTTGTTTTACAAACCGGTGTGCAAGTCTGGAGGAGCGATCCCCCTTGCACCGGGCGCCGCAATAAACATACCTGCTTTATAACTCTCTGCGAGTTGTAAGGTTTGTTTCCGCGCGTCAGTTCCAACAGGTCCACATCCATCCTCTGCTCAGGACTCTAGAGATGGATGCAGTACTCCAGGTGGGGTCTCACCAGAGCAGAGCAGAGGGGCAGAATCCCCCCCGTTTCCCCGCTGGCCAGGCTGCTGGGGATGTAGCCCAGGATGTGGTTGGCTTTCTGGGCTGCCAGTGCACGTTGACGGCTCATGTTGAGCTTCTTGTCCACCAACAGCCCCAGGGCTGCTCTCAATCCATTCTCTGTCCAACCTGTATTTGTGCCTGGGATTGCCATGTCCCAGATGCAGGACCTTGCACTTGGTATAGGTGAACTTCATGAGGTTCACATGGTTCCCTCCTCTCCAGGCTGTCCAGGTCCCTCTGGATGGCAGCCCTTCCCTCCAGCCTGTTGACTGCGCCACCCAGCTTGGTGTCGTCGGCAAACTTGCTGAGGGTGCACTCTATTCCACTGTCCATGTCTCCAACAAAGATGTTGAACAGTGCCGGTCCCAGTACTGACCCCTGAGGAGCACCACTTGTCCACTACTTGCACATTGAGCCATTGACCACAACCCTTTGCGTGTGACCATCCAGCCAATTCCTTAACCACCGAGTGGTCCATCCATCAGATCCGTGTCTCCCCAATTTAGAGACCAGGATGTCATGAGGGACGGTGTCAAACACTTGGCACAAGTCCAGGTAGATGACGTCTGTTGCTCTCTCCTTATCTACCAATGCTGTAGCGCCATCACAGAAGGCCACCAAATTTGTCAGGCATGACTTGCGTTTTGTGAAGCCGTGTTGGCTGTCACCAGTCACGTCCTTATTTTCCATGTGCCTTAGCATCTTCCTTGCCATCTCCAGAGCTCATGGTGAGCAATACTGGCCATAACAGGACTTTTTTACCCTCTCTCAGGAAATGGTTGAGGTTTTATGATTGTCTGCGCAGAAAGAGCAGTTCCAGTAAGAACCAGGTGAGCTCCCCCCATGCCTGTGGCTTCCTGGCACAGAGACTGTCCTGAGAAGGGGATCCAGCCTCTGCCACTCTCTGGAGAGGGTGTCTAATGAGCAATGTCCATGGCACCAGGGGACACAAAGAGAGACTTTTGCGAGACCAGCCTTCATCTGAAACACTTCAGATTCGTCCTTGTGGACTGGCTGTCATGCTGTATATTGAAATACTGATGCCATTGGCATTGCCCAGAGGGGCTACCTCAGACGCAGGTTGCTCCGCTGCAGATATTTGTATTTAGGCAGGGGAATGCTTTTGTTGATTTAATGTTTTTTGTTCTTGTAGATGCTGATATTCTTAGGGAAATCACAGGAACTCTTGAAGGATAATGGAAGGATTACCACCTCAGCAACCCTCCTGTGAGCTGGTTCCTGTTTGCCATTGTCTCACTGTCACTGGGCAGGGTGTGGTGTAAAAGGTGCTGAGCAGAGGAGGACAATCACTTCTTCTGGCTGTGCTCCTGCTCACGCAGCCCCGGACACTCTTGGCCGCCTTTGCTGATGGCTCATGTTTTGTCTGATGAAGCTCAAGGATCTCCAGGGCCATTTCCACTGAGCTGCTGCCCAGCCACGCAGCCCCTGGCCTCTGTCACTGCGGCCTGTAATTCCCCTGCTCAGTCCTGAGGCCTTTTGAGAAGATGTGTGCCAGGTTTGCTTTTTGCTTTCTCCTGTCGTGATGACCTTCCCAAATGGATCAGAGCAGCCCTGCTCTGACATTAGCCTGGTCTCTCAGCATCCTGGGATTCAACCTCTCTGGTCCAACGGCCTATTAAGGGATGATCATGCGCTTCTGGATTTCACATGGTGTTCTACCTCTTAGGCACATGGAACTGGGGGGCCTTGCCGGTGAAGAAAAAGGCCAAGAGTACCTCAGCCCTACCCACACCTACTTTTAGCAAATTCAGCAGTGGCCACACAGTCTCTTTGTTTCTTCTTTAACTGTTTCTGGAGTAGGAACAGCTCATCCTTGTGCCCTTGAACTCCCTCTCAAGTGTTCTTACTCTGTGGGAGCTCTGGTGTTCACAAATCCAACTGCATTTCTGAATTCCCCCTTTGTTTTTGATCATTGCATCCGCATCCTGCATGGTTCCTATTTTCTATGGAACTTCCCTTTGAGTTTCTTGTTTCCCGAAGCTTCTCTCCTGATACCTCTGCTTGTTGTCCTGAGTATTGGTGTGACCACACTCTCGTACTTGAAAGACTCTGCCCTTGCAGACCAGCTCTACTGAGCTCTGCTGCCCCTCACTGCTGCTCACATGGGCTCCCCTACTCAAAGTCGCAAGACGTGGCCAAAGTCTGCTCCTCTCAGGTCTGGCATCTGCGCTCTTCTTGTTATAGTTGAATTTTAAGACAAATCGAGTCCGAAATAGATTTATTAAATATTTATTAAGGTAGGAAAGCAAAAGCAGCGCTGGGCGGCCGGGGAGTCGCAGCTCCACCAAAGACTCGCAAATTCAGGCAAGCTAAACGACTCCTTTTATCTTCACAGAGGTCGATTGCAACATCTTCGGTACGCCCCTCTTCGGCTTCTTCCGAGGGGCTTCTTGCTTGGGGCAATTTCGATAAGATATCGTCACAGAATCAGCTTATACAATCTATTCTTTTCAGGGTTGATTGGTACAATGGCACACGTTAGCACGACATTAACGGTTTAACATTCGCTCAAGTTAACACATTCTGATGACATTGTGATTAAGCCTTTCTTGTCAAACAGGGTGTTCCCATGTTTGGTGTTGCCAGATAACATTGTGGACGTGTATCTTCTGGTTAAATAGGAAGTTCTCAAGACTGCTACAATGGGTTCGTTCCTCTTGCTTAACCTGTTTGATCAGCAAATTACCCTTAGTTATTTATTACATTCTCCTTCCCCTTGGGAGGTGAGACCCCACAATTTCACGGTCAAAACACTTCAAGGTCACACCGGTGTCCACCTCTTCCTTCTTTGAGAGTAAGAGATGCAGATAAACATCACCATTTTTGGCCAATCTGGCACCTGTGTCCCAAGCTGTGCCTTGACCAAGATCCTCCAAGAAACTCCAGGACAGTTTGCATGCTGCTGTGGTCCCCTTCCAGTGAATGCCAGGGTCATTACAGCCAGCAAAGGGAGTTTAATAGACTCTTCACCACCCACGGCAATGTCACCCTTACCAGCCTCTCCCCTGACCATCAGCCACAAAGGTTCACTCAACTTGTTCGTCCCATAGCGGAGCTCCCCACATCTGAGCAGCTCCTTCACACTGAGGGCACCTCCCTCCTGACCTTGCTGGCCTCCTGATCATCCTGAACCCCCCATCACAGCCCCCAGGCATGTGAGCTGTCCCAACACCCCTCCAGCTGTTATTCCCTCCAAGTGGAAGGAAGAGGTTGCACACACAGCTCCAGCTCCTCCTCTCTGTGCCCCAGGCTGAGGGCATTGGGGCACGTCTGGGCAGCAGCACCTCAGCTGGGCTGAGAGCAGACTTGCAGAGGGAAAACCTGCTTCCAGCCCATAAGACCTCAAATGTGCAAAGGCTCTGCTTCAGAGCAGAGACATGCTGGAGCGGAGGGCAGATGGCAGTGTGAAGCAGAAATCACATGCCCACAAAGAGAGCAAACCCTGCTCGCCCCAAGGCCAAAGAGAAAGAGCTGGTATGTGCCCTTGGAGCAGGAGAGGGCTTTGCTGTCTGCTGTGTCTCTGCAGCCCCGAGGGCCTGTGCGGGAGGTGAATCTTCTCTCAGGAAGGAAGGGATGATATTGAAAACGTCCTTGGTGTGGACACCGTGTGATTCAGACCCACTGTAGAAATCATTGGCCTGACCCAGGGTTGTATCATCAAGGGGATGCTTGAACGCTGGAGGAGAGAAGAACTAGAAGAGTTTGAGGGTGAAGGAAGACGAGTGGAGACCCTGGTGTGATGTGCTGGGTGTTCATGCCCTGCCCAGCACCTACTGGATAGAGAAGGGACAGCCCTTGCGTCACTGCAGTGGCGGGATTCAGTCGCTGGCCCAAAGGCCCCGACTCTGTCTGAGATGCCCTGGGTGATGGCCGCCACACAGCTGGTCTGAACGGGGACGGGGTTCCTGTGCTGTCCATGGCAGGTGCAGGCAGTTGTGCTGCAGAGCCCTGGCACCTCCCACAGCACCACAGGCCTGATACCACGAGGTCAGCCGAATCCCTCTCTGCGCTGCCCCGAACATAAGGACAGTCACAGGTTCACTTCTCCTACATGTGGGCACCTTTTGTTGTTTAAATGTCGCCCAAGGGATTTCCCAATAACCTCCAAGAAGATGCCCCCAGATGCTGCCCCGTCTCTAAGAATTGCTCCACTAGAGCTTGCAGTTCCCAGCTGCATCTTGGTCACCGCTGGCACCAAATATGTCCCCAGGTGTCTGTGTCTGAACATCTGACTCCTGCCCTCCATCTCCATTCAGTACCAGGGGACCTGAGACAAGGAGCTCACAGGCAGGACCTGATTTTGTGCACATCTGAATGGAGGCAAGAGGAATCCCACCTCGTGGGGGTTTGTGGTGTGCCAGGGATGGAGCCGACTCCTCTCTTAGCTCTAGGGACTACAAACCCAGGATGAGAAGCCTCCATTGACTCAGCGGAATCCCTTCCCTGAGAAGAGATTGAAGGAGATTCCTCTCTGGCATTGTCTGGGTGTCCTGTCTGAAACCACAACAGAACAGGTATTCTTGGACCTCAATCTGTCTGTGATTGAGAAATGCTACTGCTGGAAAGAAGTGTCTCTCCAGAGCTAAGAGAGGCAAAATCAGTGGTGATTTCAGCCTACTTCACAACAGTTTCCCCTGGAGCCCCAGGGACACCTCAAGGGATTCCAGAGGGGCAGAAAAAGTGCTGCCTTGGGCTGTTGCTCTGCTGCTGAGCTGGGCCGGGCTCCTGGGATGGAGGGAGCTCCTGGCCATGGGGCAGCGCGGCAGAGAGACAGCTCTGCCCAGGAGCAGCTCCTCTGCCAAGGGCTGAGGGCACTGCCTGCAGGCACCGAGGGGAGTGAGGTACAGAGAGGATAGAGGCAGCTGGGAGTCGGGGGACGGTTCTGAGCTTGCTCATGGGGAGATCTTCACATCTCTTGACACAGAAAGTCTCTGGCAACCGGCAAATTACGATAAGAATCCTAGCTGGATCTTCTAGAGCTGACACATTGTATGACTGCTAGGACCTCTCAGGACGGCTCTCCTGGCTTCTCTGGTGTGGAGAAGGAGGACGTGCTGCAGAGCAGTGTTTCCCTTCTGCACCATCACAGGGACCAGGATTGAAGGCTGCCTTCTGCCGGGGACAGCCGAGAGGGTGTGAAGCTGGGAGTGCGTCCAGGGGTGCCCAGGGCTGTCCTGCAGAGCAGGGTCCCTGCACCCCAGGGGTCTGTGTGCCAGGACAGGGACTTTGCTGCCTGCCAGGTTCAGCTCTGAGCCTGACCAGAGATCTCCCCACGGAGCATCTGTGGGGAGAAGCTGGAGTGGAAGGAGTGACCACTGTCAGTAAAAGATCCTACTGCATTCACGAGGGATATCAGGGATGTCCTACTGCGTGGGACAGGGCTGCTGAGAGCTCCAGATCACCCCCAGGACATTGGCAGAGGCAGCGTTTCAAGAGGAAGGGCAAGGCAGGGGCTCCATTAAAGACGAAGACTTTTCATTTTTCTGTGCTGTCAGCTTTCTCCCAAGGGAAAAGGAGCTCTCACTGAACTGAGGGATCAGCAGATATGCCAGAAACCTCATACCGTGCCTTCCCCCACTCCTCTCCCTACAGACAGCAGCAGCATCACCTTTGCCTGCAGCATCAGGCTTTACCTCATCTAGTGCTCAGGACCCACAAACAGGGATATGTCCCTGGGCAGTGCCCTGCTGCCAGGAGGGGTCTGCAGGGCAGAGCTGAGCACAGGGTGGGTGGGGGGGCTCTGGGAGCAGTGACAGGGAGAGACCTGGGGACAGAGAGACAGCTCCCAGCAGGGACAGCCCCAGGCAGCAGAGAGCCAGGCCACCCCTCTGCATCCCTCTCTGCTCAGCTGCACAGGGAAAGGGACAACAGACAGGAGAAATGGACTTGGAACCTGGACTCTCCCACACTCACAAAAGGCCGTTTTCTTCCTCAAGGATGGTGTCAGGGAGACCATTCTCCCACGGAGAGAGGTGTAAGCACAGGACACCTGGGTGGTGACCAGCAGGTACTGGTGTGCAGAGCAGCTCTCCTGGCTCTGCCCCAGGGCACAGAGAGCCCTTTTGTCCCCCAGGGATCAGCAGTGTCCAGGAAAAAGGCAGTGGGAAGGAGAGGGATTTCTACCCATGCAAAGGAAGTGCCCTCACTCAGCAGCACACACCTGAGCTCACAGTCAATTTGGCGGGATTTTTTTTGGAAAACAGCACAGGACAGGGTCAAAGAAGTCGGTCATAACTTGTCAATGTCTTCTCCTCTTTCAACAGTCCCCCATGTGTAGGGTGAACAAATGTCCAACAGCAGCTCCATCACCCAGTTCCTCCTCCTGGCATTTGCAGACTCATGGGAGCTGCAGCTCTTGTACTTGTGGCTCTTCCTGGGCATCTACCTGGCTGCCTTCCTGGGAAACGCACTCATCATCACCGCTATCGCCTGGGACCACCGCCTCCACACCCCCATGTACTTCTTCCTCCTCAACCTCTCTGTTCTTGACCTGGGCTCCATCTTCACCACTGTCCCCAAAGCCATGGCCAACTCCCTCTGGGACACCGTGGCAATTTCCTACTGGGGATGTACTGCCCAGGTCTTTTTTTTTTTTTAATGCTACAGCAGAGTATTGTCTTCTCACTGTCATGTCCTACGACCGCTACGTTGCCATCTGCCAACCCCTGCACTACGGGACCCTCCTGGGCAGCAGAGCTTGTGTCCACATGGCAGCAGCTGCCTGGGGCAGTGGGTTTCTCAGTGCTCTCCTGCACACGGCCAATACATTTTCCCTACACCTCTGCCAGGGCAATGTCCTGGACCAGTTCTTCTGTGAAATCCCCCAGATCCTCAAGCTCTCCTGCTCACACTCCTACCTCAGGGAAGTTGGGCTTCTTGTGGTCAGTGTCTGTTTAGCATTTGGGTGTTTGTGGTGTCCTATGTGCAGATCTTCAGGGCCGTGCTGAGGATCCCCTCTGAGCAGGGACGGCACAAAGCCTTTTCCACGTGCCTCCCTCACCTGGCCGTGGTCTCCCTCTTTGTCAGCACTGGCATATTTGCCTACCTGAAGCCCCCCTCCATCTCCTCCCAAGTTCTAGACCTAGTGGTGGCTTTTCTGTAATCGGTAGTGCCTCCAGCAGTGAACCCCCTCATCTACAGCATGAGGAACAAGGAGCTCAAAGGTCCAGTGTGGAAACTGATGACCAGATGATTTTCTGAAAACAATAAGCTGTTTTCTTCTACAAATCACTGTTAACGTAACTCATTATATGTCAAGCTCATGTACTGTACTTTATGTTAGTTTTAATTCTGTGTTTAGGCCTTTGTTTGGCTTTTGTTGTGTTTTTTTCTTTTTTGCTTTACTTTGTATAATATTTTCTACCAAAAAACCCAACTTGTTTTGCTGTTTCGAATTATGCGTTTTTCCAAATTTGTGAAATCTACATACTGTATAAATGAGGACCTGCTCTCTCTGTGTATTAAAATAAAATATAGAACCATCCAGCAACCTGTTGCCCAAAATCCTTCCTCTCAGGCTTTCTCTGGAGCTGCAGGGCAATGCCTGTTAGCAGAGGTGGAGGGGAAAGAGTCCGAGCACAGCAGCTCTGTCAGCGAGCACCAACCTCGGTCTTTTCCAATTTCTTCTCTTTCCACACCCACACTTGCCTTCTGAGCCCTTGCCTTGCTATGGAGTCCGAGTGCTCTGGCAGCTCATCCTCCTGCTGTGGGGCAGCCCTGGACCACAGGTCAGGACAGGCACTGGGCAATTCCCTTCCAGAGCTGAACTCCCTAACAGCACCTCCATCATATCAGAGACTCCTCAGGGCAGGGCATGAAGTCATAGTTCTTTTTATAAAGTTGGCATTTCCTTTTCCCAGGAAAGTGCCCCACAGTTGAAAACACAAGTGCAGAGCTTAACTGTGTGAGTGTGCAAGGCGTGGGCACACAACAGAGTCCTTGCACAGCCAGGCATCCTAGGAAAGACAGGAAGGACCAGCAGAGCAGGTTCTTCTCTGGTCCTGTGATGCTGGACACCCCAAGGAAGCTTCCCCAGGGTAATTGTCCCACACCCTGCCAGTAACAACCACCATTTCTGGCTCTGGCCTCTTATCCCAGCTTGGGGAGGCTGGTTGTCCCTCTAAAGAATCATAGAGTTTTCTAGATTGGATGGGACCTTTCAGGTCATCGAGTCCAAGCATAAACCTAACCCTGACAAAAACCATCACTAAACCATGTCATTAAGCACCACGTCTTTTAAATACTTCCAGGGATGACAATTCCACCACTTCCCTGGGCAGCCTATTCCGGTGCTTGATAAGCCTTTCAGTGCAGAAAGTTTTCCTGATATCCAATCTGAACCTCCCCTGGTGTCACTTGAGGCCATTTCCTCTTGTCCTGAAGAAGTCCATGTTTGTATTGGACAGCTGAGATGTCCGCATGTATGTCGTGTGTGTGTGGTGAGATTAACTCCAGTGAGTACAAAGACCATCAGAAGTTCCTGGGAGTTCCTCGAAGGTCTGTGGGACAGACAGTTTCTTGAGATCCGTTCATTTTGAGGGTAACATCCTGGGAAAGTCGCTGGATGCAGCACAGGGATGGGCTTCCTTGGACCGAGGTCCCTGTGTCCATTCCTCAGCCGTGGGGCATCTCAGAGAAGTGCAGAGCAGGAGACAGCCCGCAGGGCCGAGGGGCTGCAGCCTCTGGAGGTGGCCACCGGAGGCCAGGGAGTCTGCTGCAGGGCCTCTGCCTGTGCCAGGGAAGGACTCATGTCTCTGAGCAGCCCTGTCAGAGCCCTGACATTGCTGTGTGTGACGCCAGGAACAACCCCCACCATCCCAAGGAGATTTCTCTCACTTGCCCTCTCTCACCTCTCTCACCAGACCGGCCTGGCTGAACAGAGAGCTCTGGTCACAACTCAGGGAGAAAAGGAGAGTTTGTGGCCTTTGGAAGAAAGGGCAGGGACCTCATGGTGACTACAAAGATCTTGGGAGGCTCTGTGGGGAGAAATTTATAAGGGCCAAAGTCCCACTAGAACTAGAACCCACTAGAAGAAAGGCCCACAAGAGTTTTATCTGGCTTCATATGTTAAGGACAATAAATAGGTTTCTATAAATACATCAGCAGTAAAAGGAGAACTAACGATAATCTCCATCCTTTATTAGACAGGAAGGGGAAACACAGTGACCATGGATGAGGGAAATGCTGAGGTACTTAATGCCTTCTTGGCCTCAGACTTTAGTAGTAGGAGCAGTGGTCCCCTGAGTACCACTCCCCCTGATCTAGTGGACAGGGATGGGGAGCAGAATGAGTCCCCCATAATTCAAGGGGAAAAGGTGAGTGACCTAACACAGCACTTAGACACACATGTCTGGGGGGCCGGATGGGATCCAGCCGAGGGTACTAAGGGAGCTTGTCGGTGTTCTCACCAAGCCACTCTCCATCCTTTACCAGAAGTCCTGGCAAAATGGGGAGCTCCCAGGTGACTGGAGGTTTGCAAATGAGACGTCCATCCAGAGGGCAACAAAGAGGGTTCGGGGAACTACAGGCCTGTCATTCTGACCTCGGTACCTGGAAAGGTTACGGAACAGATCATCCTGAGTGCCAGGACACGTCATGGCACTGTGGAATTTGGATAATGAGGGCTCTGTGCTCAAAGAACTGGACCCTGTAAGTTACCTAAAGGGTATTGGTGGCTGTGTGGAGATGGATACAGCAGAAAACAGCTACCTGCAGGCTGGAAGGGAACCTGCACGATAGGCTATCTAACTAGCCAAGATACGGTGTTTAACCAGTCCGAAATCCCCTCAGGTATGTTGAGAACACCTTGGAGGAGAATTCGAGAAGTAGAAAACCCTCTAGTGACAAGGGGAAAAAGATTTCATACCTTTGTAAGATGGCTTATACCATCCCTAGGCGTTAGTGAATTGGAGAAAGCAATTGTAAACATATCAGCTACTACAGAAGCGATGGAGAAATCCACAGTAGATGCTATACAGGCACTTCAACAAGAAGTCCAGTCTTTAGCAAATGTAGTTGGACAAAATAGAACGGCATTAGATTTGCTAACTTGGAAAGAGGGAGGCTTATGCGCAGTGATTAATCAGAGCTGTTGCTCATATGTAAATGAAAGTGGAAGAATTGAAAAGGACTTACAAAATCTCATAGCTAAAACTCAGACCTTGCATCAGACTGCGCAGGACGATACCACATTTGGGCTCTCAGACCTTTGGAAAAAGCTAACCTCATTGTAACCCAGTCTGGCATGGCTTAGATAACTGCTTATCCTTTTAGTCGCAGTGCTTATGTTAGGAATTTTAGTATGTGTAATAGTTAGATGTTTTATGTGTTGTACCATGGGGGCCAGAGAAGAATACATGCAATGGAAAAGGCATCAGCTCCGGGAACGAGTGGAGTCAGGGATGTATTTTAGAAATCAAATGGAGAAGGAGAGTGTGTTGTAGGAAATTGTAAAAGAATTTACAAATGAATAAAGAAAAGGGGGATTGAAACAGAAAACAGAGGGATTAACCATGACAGGGAAGTATATCTCAACCTTGGAGGGGAAGAAAGAAAACAAAGAATTGCCCAATTAGCGGAGGCGGGCCCCAGCCTTGAAGGAACACTTCGCAAGCAAATGGGAACATCCTGACTGATAACAGGAGAAGATAACCAGAGACTCTACGACCCCTGCCAGACCACGCAGAAGACAAGCGGAACATCCTGATCCATTACAGGGAGATAGCAAGAGAATTTTACGGCCTCTATCAGCAAAACAATCGAGTTGGCTCAGTGATCGTGGAACTTACTCCCTAAGACGCCCCCCCAAAGAAAAACATCAGGAGAAGATACGCACATGCCTGAAGGATGAGACTTATTATAATGAGGCTCCGGAAATAATTAACATAGTCACACCTATTGTTAGAAGTAATTGTATTAGCCCATCCCATAGTTTGCATACGTATGATTGACCTTATAAATAACTACGGGTTTAGCCTAAGGGTGAGCAAGTTTGGAGGAGCGATCCCCCTTGCACCCGGCGCCGCAATAAACATACCTGCCTTATAACTCTCTGCGAGTTCTAAGGTTTGTTTCCGCGAATCAACTTACAGATTCCCACAGACTCCTGCGGGCACTTACACAAACATAGAGGCCCAAACGGAAGGAATAATACGGGCCCATACAGAAAACCTATGGCCCCTACGGAACTTTTCGGAACCTGACAGAAACACTGTGGGCCCCTACAGGCCCTTGCGGGCACTTGCAGACCTCTGCAGGAACCCACGGAACTTTATGGAACCCTACCAGCCCCTACGGAAGCCTAAAGACCCTTGCAGGCAGTTACGGAACGGTACAGGGCCCTACGGAACTTTACCAGCCACTACGGAACTCTACGGGCCCCTACGGAACCCTGCAGAACCCTCCGGAACCTTACAGAATCCCACAAACTCCTACAGACTCCTGCGGGCACTTACTCAACCCTAGAGGCCCCTACGGGAATCTACGGGACTCTACGGGCCCCTAGGGAACCCTCCAGATTTTGACGGAACCCTACGAGCCCCTCTGGAACCCTACAGAATACTCCAGGACCCGACAGCACTCTACAAGACCCTTAGCAACACAACGGAACCTCACTAAAACCCTATGGGCTCCTACAGAACCCTGCAGGCCCCTACGGAACCCTACAGGTCCATACAGAACCCCACAGGACCCTACGGAACTTTACCAGCCACTACAGAACGCTACGGGCCCCTACGGAACCCTGCAGAACCCTCCAGAACCTTACAGAATCCCACGGATTCCTACAGACGTCTGCGGGCACTTATACAACCCTAGAGGCCCCTACGGAACACTGCCAGCCCCTACGGAAGGAACCCTACGGGCCCCTACAGAACACTACTGGCTCCTGCGGTACTCTACAGGCCTCTAGGGAACCTACGAAGCTCTACGGAGCCCTGTGGATCCTTACGGAACAGTACGGGCCCCTTCAGACCTCTGCGGGCGCTTATGGAAACCTACAGGACCCTACGGAACTGTATGAGACTCTACAGGCCCCTAGGGAACACCACAGGCCCCTACGGAACCGTACGAGACTCTACAGGCCCCTAGGGAACACCACAGGCCCCTACGGAACCCTACACAACCCTCTGGAAACTTATGGAACCCTACAAGCTCCTACCAACCCCTGCGGGCACTTACTCAACCCTACAGGCCCCTACGGAAATCACGGGACTCTACGCGCCCCTAGGGAACCCTCCAGATTTTGACGGAACCCTACGAGCCCCTCTGGAACTTTACAGAATACTCCAGGACCCGACAGCACTCTACAAGACCCTTAGCAACACAACGGAACCTCACTAAAACCCTATGGGCTCCTACAGAACACTGCAGGTGCCTACGGAACCCTACAGACCCCTACGGAATACTACCAGCCACTACGGAAACCTATGGCCCCTACGGAACTCTACGGAACCTGACAGAAACACTGTGGGCCCCTACAGGCCCTTGCGGGCACTTGCAGACCTCTGCAGGAACCCACGGAACTTTATGGAACCCTACCAGCCCCTACGGAAGCCTAAAGACCCTTGCAGGCAGTTACGGAACGGTACAGGGCCCTACGGAACTTTACCAGCCACTACGGAACTCTACGGGCCCCTACGGAACCCTGCAGAACCCTCCGGAACCTTACAGAATCCCACGGATTCCTACAGACGTCTGCGGGCACTTACTCAACCCTAGAGGCCCCTACGGAACACTGCCAGCCCCTACGGAAGGAACCCTACGGGGCCCTACAGAACACTACTGGCTCCTGCGGTACTCTACAGGCCTCTAGGGAACCTACGAAGCTCTACGGAGCCCTGTGGATCCTTACGGAACAGTACGGGCCCCTTCAGACCTCTGCGGGCGCTTATGGAAACCTACAGGACCCTACGGAACTGTATGAGACTCTACAGGCCCCTAGGGAACACCACAGGCCCCTACGGAACCGTACGAGACTCTACAGGCCCCTAGGGAACACCACAGGCCCCTACGGAACCCTACACAACCCTCTGGAAACTTATGGAACCCTACAAGCTCCTACCAACCCCTGCGGGCACTTACTCAACCCTACAGGCCCCTACGGAAATCTACGGGACTCTACGGGCCCCTAGGGAAGCCTCCAGATTTTGACGGAACCCTACGAGCCCCTCTGGAACCCTACAGAATACTCCAGGACCCGACAGCACTCTCTAAGACCCTTAGCGACACAACGGAACCTCACTAAAACCCTATGGGCTCCTACAGAACACTGCAGGTGCCTACGGAACCCTACAGACCCCTACGGAACCCTACAGACACCTGCGGGCACTTACAGAACCCTGCAGGCCCCTACGGAAGCCTACAGGTCCATACAGAACCCCACAGGGCCCTACGGAACTTTACCAGCCACTACGGAACTCTACGGGCCCCTACGGAACCCTGCAGAACCCTCCAGAACCTTACAGAATCCCACAGACTCCTGCGGGCACTTACTCAAATCTACAGGCCCCTACGGAAATCTACGGGACTCTACGGGCCCCTAGGGAACCCTCCAGATTTTGACGGAACCCTACGAGCCCCTCTGGAACCCTACAGAATACTCCAGGACCCGACAGCACTCTACAAGACCCTTAGCAACACAACGGAACCTCACTAAAACCCTATGGGCTCCTACAGAACACTGCAGGTGCCTACGGAACCCTACAGACCCCTACGGAATACTACCAGCCACTACGGAAACCTATGGCCCCTACGGAACTCTACGGAACCTGACAGAAACACTGTGGGCCCCTACAGGCCCTTGCGGGCACTTGCAGACCTCTGCAGGAACCCACGGAACTTTATGGAACCCTACCAGCCCCTACGGAAGCCTAAAGACCCTTGCAGGCAGTTACGGAACGGTACAGGGCCCTACGGAACTTTACCAGCCACTACGGAACTCTACGGGCCCCTACGGAACCCTGCAGAACCCTCCAGAACCTTACAGAATCCCACAAACTCCTACAGACGTCTGCGGGCACTTACACAACCCTACAGGCCCCTACGGAAATCTACGGGACTCTACGGGCCCCTAGGGAAGCCTACAGATTTTGACGGAACCCTACGAGCCCCTCTGGAACCCTACAGAATACTCCAGGACCCGACAGCACTCTATAAGACCCTTAGCGACACAACGGAACCTCACTAAAACCCTATGGGCTCCTACAGAACACTGCAGGTGCCTACGGAACCCTACAGACCCCTACGGAACCCTACAGACACCTGCGGGCACTTACAGAACCCTGCAGGCCCCTACGGAACCTTACAGAATCCCACGGATTCCTACAGACGTCTGCGGGCACTTACTCAACCCTAGAGGCCCCTACGGAACACTGCCAGCCCCTACGGAAGGAACCCTACGGGCCCCTACAGAACACTACTGGCTCCTGCGGTACTCTACAGGCCTCTAGGGAACCTACGAAGCTCTACGGAGCCCTGTGGATCCTTACGGAACAGTACGGGCCCCTTCAGACCTCTGCGGGCGCTTATGGAAACCTACAGGACCCTACGGAACTGTATGAGACTCTACAGGCCCCTAGGGAACACCACAGGCCCCTACGGAACCGTACGAGACTCTACAGGCCCCTAGGGAACACCACAGGCCCCTACGGAACCCTACACAACCCTCTGGAAACTTATGGAACCCTACAAGCTCCTACCAACCCCTGCGGGCACTTACTCAACCCTACAGGCCCCTACGGAAATCTACGGGACTCTACGGGCCCCTAGGGAACCCTCCAGATTTTGACGGAACCCTACGAGCCCCTCTGGAACCCTACAGAATACTCCAGGACCCGACAGCACTCTCTAAGACCCTTAGCGACACAACGGAACCTCACTAAAACCCTATGGGCTCCTACAGAACACTGCAGGTGCCTACGGAACCCTACAGACCCCTACGGAACCCTACAGACACCTGCGGGCACTTACAGAACCCTGCAGGCCCCTACGGAAGCCTACAGGTCCATACAGAACCCCACAGGGCCCTACGGAACTTTACCAGCCACTACGGAACTCTACGGGCCCCTACGGAACCCTGCAGAACCCTCCAGAACCTTACAGAATCCCACAGACTCCTGCGGGCACTTACTCAAATCTACAGGCCCCTACGGAAATCTACGGGACTCTACGGGCCCCTAGGGAACCCTCCAGATTTTGACGGAACCCTACGAGCCCCTCTGGAACCCTACAGAATACTCCAGGACCCGACAGCACTCTACAAGACCCTTAGCAACACAACGGAACCTCACTAAAACCCTATGGGCTCCTACAGAACACTGCAGGTGCCTACGGAACCCTACAGACCCCTACGGAATACTACCAGCCACTACGGAAACCTATGGCCCCTACGGAACTCTACGGAACCTGACAGAAACACTGTGGGCCCCTACAGGCCCTTGCGGGCACTTGCAGACCTCTGCAGGAACCCACGGAACTTTATGGAACCCTACCAGCCCCTACGGAAGCCTAAAGACCCTTGCAGGCAGTTACGGAACGGTACAGGGCCCTACGGAACTTTACCAGCCACTACGGAACTCTACGGGCCCCTACGGAACCCTGCAGAACCCTCCGGAACCTTACAGAATCCCACAAACTCCTACAGACTCCTGCGGGCACTTACTCAACCCTACAGGCCCCTACGGAAATCTACGGGACTCTACGCGCCCCTAGGGAACCCTCCAGATTTTGACGGAACCCTACGAGCCCCTCTGGAACCCTACAGAATACTCCAGGACCCGACAGCACTCTACAAGACCCTTAGCAACACAACGGAACCTCACTAAAACCCTATGGGCTCCTACAGAACACTGCAGGTGCCTACGGAACCCTACAGACCCCTACGGAACCCTACAGACACCTGCGGGCACTTACAGAACCCTGCAGGCCCCTACGGAAGCCTACAGGTCCATACAGAACCCCACAGGGCCCTACGGAACTTTACCAGCCACTACGGAACTCTACGGGCCCCTACGGAACCCTGCAGAACCCTCCGGAACCTTACAGAATCCCACGGATTCCTACAGACTCCTGCGGGCACTTACTCAACCCTAGAGGCCCCTACGGAACACTGCCAGCCCCTACGGAAGGAACCCTACGGGCCCCTACAGAACACTACTGGCTCCTGCGGTACTCTACAGGCCTCTAGGGAACCTGCGAAGCTCTACGGAGCCCTGTGGATCCTTACGGAACAGTACGGGCCCCTTCAGACCTCTGCGGGCGCTTATGGAAACCTACAGGACCCTACGGAACTGTATGAGACTCTACAGGCCCCTAGGGAACACCACAGGCCCCTACGGAACCGTACGAGACTCTACAGGCCCCTAGGGAACACCACAGGCCCCTACGGAACCCTACACAACCCTCTGGAAACTTATGGAACCCTACAAGCTCCTACCAACCCCTGCAGGCACTTACTCAACCCTACAGGCCCCTACGGAAATCTACGGGACTCTACGCGCCCCTAGGGAACCCTCCAGATTTTGACGGAACCCTACGAGCCCCTCTGGAACCCTACAGAATACTCCAGGACCCGACAGCACTCTATAAGACCCTTAGCGACACAACGGAACCTCACTAAAACCCTATGGGCTCCTACAGAACACTGCAGGTGCCTACGGAACCCTACAGACCCCTACGGAACCCTACAGACACCTGCGGGCACTTACAGAACCCTGCAGGCCCCTACGGAAGCCTACAGGTCCATACAGAACCCCACAGGGCCCTACGGAACTTTACCAGCCACTACGGAACTCTACGGGCCCCTACGGAACCCTGCAGAACCCTCCAGAACCTTACAGAATCCCACAGACTCCTGCGGGCACTTACTCAAATCTACAGGCCCCTACGGAAATCTACGGGACTCTACGGGCCCCTAGGGAACCCTCCAGATTTTGACGGAACCCTACGAGCCCCTCTGGAACCCTACAGAATACTCCAGGACCCGACAGCACTCTACAAGACCCTTAGCGACACAACGGAACCTCACTAAAACCCTATGGGCTCCTACAGAACACTGCAGGTGCCTACGGAACCCTACAGACCCCTACGGAACCCTACAGACACCTGCGGGCACTTACAGAACCCTGCAGGCCCCTACGGAACCCTACAGGTCCATACAGAACCCCACAGGGCCCTACGGAACTTTACCAGCCACTACGGAACTCTACGGGCCCCTAGGGAACCCTACAGATTTTGACGGAACCCTACGAGCCCCTCTGGAACCCTACAGAATACTCCAGGACCCGACAGCACTCTACAAGACCCTTAGCAACACAACGGAACCTCACTAAAACCCTATGGGCTCCTACAGAACACTGCAGGTGCCTACGGAACCCTACAGACCCCTACAGAATACTACCAGCCACTACGGAAACCTATGGCCCCTACGGAACTTTTCGGAACCTGACAGAAACACTGTGGGCCCCTACAGGCCCTTGCGGGCACTTGCAGACCTCTGCAGGAACCCACGGAACTTTATGGAACCCTACCAGCCCCTACGGAAGCCTAAAGACCCTTGCAGGCAGTTACGGAACGGTACAGGGCCCTACGGAACTTTACCAGCCACTACGGAACTCTACGGGCCCCTACGGAACCCTGCAGAACCCTCCGGAACCTTACAGAATCCCACGGATTCCTACAGACGTCTGCGGGCACTTACTCAACCCTAGAGGCCCCTACGGAACACTGCCAGCCCCTACGGAAGGAACCCTACGGGCCCCTACAGAACACTACTGGCTCCTGCGGTACTCTACAGGCCTCTAGGGAACCTACGAAGCTCTACGGAGCCCTGTGGATCCTTACGGAACAGTACGGGCCCCTTCAGACCTCTGCGGGCGCTTATGGAAACCTACAGGACCCTACGGAACTGTATGAGACTCTACAGGCCCCTAGGGAACACCACAGGCCCCTACGGAACCGTACGAGACTCTACAGGCCCCTAGGGAACACCACAGGCCCCTACGGAACCCTACACAACCCTCTGGAAACTTATGGAACCCTACAAGCTCCTACCAACCCCTGCGGGCACTTACTCAACCCTACAGGCCCCTACGGAAATCTACGGGACTCTACGGGCCCCTAGGGAAGCCTCCAGATTTTGACGGAACCCTACGAGCCCCTCTGGAACCCTACAGAATACTCCAGGACCCGACAGCACTCTACAAGACCCTTAGCGACACAACGGAACCTCACTAAAACCCTATGGGCTCCTACAGAACACTGCAGGTGCCTACGGAACCCTACAGACCCCTACGGAACCCTACAGACACCTGCGGGCACTTACAGAACCCTGCAGGCCCCTACGGAAGCCTACAGGTCCATACAGAACCCCACAGGGCCCTACGGAACTTTACCAGCCACTACGGAACTCTACGGGCCCCTACGGAACCCTGCAGAACCCTCCAGAACCTTACAGAATCCCACAGACTCCTGCGGGCACTTACTCAAATCTACAGGCCCCTACGGAAATCTACGGGACTCTACGGGCCCCTAGGGAACCCTCCAGATTTTGACGGAACCCTACGAGCCCCTCTGGAACCCTACAGAATACTCCAGGACCCGACAGCACTCTACAAGACCCTTAGCAACACAACGGAACCTCACTAAAACCCTATGGGCTCCTACAGAACACTGCAGGTGCCTACGGAACCCTACAGACCCCTACGGAATACTACCAGCCACTACGGAAACCTATGGCCCCTACGGAACTCTACGGAACCTGACAGAAACACTGTGGGCCCCTACAGGCCCTTGCGGGCACTTGCAGACCTCTGCAGGAACCCACGGAACTTTATGGAACCCTACCAGCCCCTACGGAAGCCTAAAGACCCTTGCAGGCAGTTACGGAACGGTACAGGGCCCTACGGAACTTTACCAGCCACTACGGAACTCTACGGGCCCCTACGGAACCCTGCAGAACCCTCCAGAACCTTACAGAATCCCACAAACTCCTACAGACGTCTGCGGGCACTTACACAACCCTACAGGCCCCTACGGAAATCTACGGGACTCTACGGGCCCCTAGGGAAGCCTACAGATTTTGACGGAACCCTACGAGCCCCTCTGGAACCCTACAGAATACTCCAGGACCCGACAGCACTCTATAAGACCCTTAGCGACACAACGGAACCTCACTAAAACCCTATGGGCTCCTACAGAACACTGCAGGTGCCTACGGAACCCTACAGACCCCTACGGAACCCTACAGACACCTGCGGGCACTTACAGAACCCTGCAGGCCCCTACGGAACCTTACAGAATCCCACGGATTCCTACAGACGTCTGCGGGCACTTACTCAACCCTAGAGGCCCCTACGGAACACTGCCAGCCCCTACGGAAGGAACCCTACGGGCCCCTACAGAACACTACTGGCTCCTGCGGTACTCTACAGGCCTCTAGGGAACCTACGAAGCTCTACGGAGCCCTGTGGATCCTTACGGAACAGTACGGGCCCCTTCAGACCTCTGCGGGCGCTTATGGAAACCTACAGGACCCTACGGAACTGTATGAGACTCTACAGGCCCCTAGGGAACACCACAGGCCCCTACGGAACCGTACGAGACTCTACAGGCCCCTAGGGAACACCACAGGCCCCTACGGAACCCTACACAACCCTCTGGAAACTTATGGAACCCTACAAGCTCCTACCAACCCCTGCGGGCACTTACTCAACCCTACAGGCCCCTACGGAAATCTACGGGACTCTACGCGCCCCTAGGGAACCCTCCAGATTTTGACGGAACCCTACGAGCCCCTCTGGAACCCTACAGAATACTCCAGGACCCGACAGCACTCTCTAAGACCCTTAGCGACACAACGGAACCTCACTAAAACCCTATGGGCTCCTACAGAACACTGCAGGTGCCTACGGAACCCTACAGACACCTGCGGGCACTTACAGAACCCTGCAGGCCCCTACGGAACCCTACAGGTCCATACAGAACCCCACAGGGCCCTACGGAACTTTACCAGCCACTACGGAACTCTACGGGCCCCTAGGGAACCCTACAGATTTTGACGGAACCCTACGAGCCCCTCTGGAACCCTACAGAATACTCCAGGACCCGACAGCACTCTACAAGACCCTTAGCAACACAACGGAACCTCACTAAAACCCTATGGGCTCCTACAGAACACTGCAGGTGCCTACGGAACCCTACAGACCCCTACAGAATACTACCAGCCACTACGGAAACCTATGGCCCCTACGGAACTTTTCGGAACCTGACAGAAACACTGTGGGCCCCTACAGGCCCTTGCGGGCACTTGCAGACCTCTGCAGGAACCCACGGAACTTTATGGAACCCTACCAGCCCCTACGGAAGCCTAAAGACCCTTGCAGGCAGTTACGGAACGGTACAGGGCCCTACGGAACTTTACCAGCCACTACGGAACTCTACGGGCCCCTACGGAACCCTGCAGAACCCTCCGGAACCTTACAGAATCCCACGGATTCCTACAGACGTCTGCGGGCACTTACTCAACCCTAGAGGCCCCTACGGAACACTGCCAGCCCCTACGGAAGGAACCCTACGGGCCCCTACAGAACACTACTGGCTCCTGCGGTACTCTACAGGCCTCTAGGGAACCTACGAAGCTCTACGGAGCCCTGTGGATCCTTACGGAACAGTACGGGCCCCTTCAGACCTCTGCGGGCGCTTATGGAAACCTACAGGACCCTACGGAACTGTATGAGACTCTACAGGCCCCTAGGGAACACCACAGGCCCCTACGGAACCGTACGAGACTCTACAGGCCCCTAGGGAACACCACAGGCCCCTACGGAACCCTACACAACCCTCTGGAAACTTATGGAACCCTACAAGCTCCTACCAACCCCTGCGGGCACTTACTCAACCCTACAGGCCCCTACGGAAATCTACGGGACTCTACGCGCCCCTAGGGAACCCTCCAGATTTTGACGGAACCCTACGAGCCCCTCTGGAACCCTACAGAATACTCCAGGACCCGACAGCACTCTCTAAGACCCTTAGCGACACAACGGAACCTCACTAAAACCCTATGGGCTCCTACAGAACACTGCAGGTGCCTACGGAACCCTACAGACCCCTACGGAACCCTACAGACACCTGCGGGCACTTACAGAACCCTGCAGGCCCCTACGGAAGCCTACAGGTCCATACAGAACCCCACAGGGCCCTACGGAACTTTACCAGCCACTACGGAACTCTACGGGCCCCTACGGAACCCTGCAGAACCCTCCAGAACCTTACAGAATCCCACAGACTCCTGCGGGCACTTACTCAAATCTACAGGCCCCTACGGAAATCTACGGGACTCTACGGGCCCCTAGGGAACCCTCCAGATTTTGACGGAACCCTACGAGCCCCTCTGGAACCCTACAGAATACTCCAGGACCCGACAGCACTCTACAAGACCCTTAGCGACACAACGGAACCTCACTAAAACCCTATGGGCTCCTACAGAACACTGCAGGTGCCTACGGAACCCTACAGACCCCTACGGAACCCTACAGACACCTGCGGGCACTTACAGAACCCTGCAGGCCCCTACGGAAGCCTACAGGTCCATACAGAACCCCACAGGGCCCTACGGAACTTTACCAGCCACTACGGAACTCTACGGGCCCCTACGGAACCCTGCAGAACCTTACAGAATCCCACAGACTCCTGCGGGCACTTACTCAAATCTACAGGCCCCTACGGAAATCTACGGGACTCTACGGGCCCCTAGGGAACCCTCCAGATTTTGACGGAACCCTACGAGCCCCTCTGGAACCCTACAGAATACTCCAGGACCCGACAGCACTCTACAAGACCCTTAGCAACACAACGGAACCTCACTAAAACCCTATGGGCTCCTACAGAACACTGCAGGTGCCTACGGAACCCTACAGACCCCTACGGAACCCTACAGACACCTGCGGGCACTTACAGAACCCTGCAGGCCCCTACGGAAGCCTACAGGTCCATACAGAACCCCACAGGGCCCTACGGAACTTTACCAGCCACTACGGAACTCTACGGGCCCCTACGGAACCCTGCAGAACCCTCCAGAACCTTACAGAATCCCACAGACTCCTGCGGGCACTTACTCAAATCTACAGGCCCCTACGGAAATCTACGGGACTCTACGGGCCCCTAGGGAACCCTCCAGATTTTGACGGAACCCTACGAGCCCCTCTGGAACCCTACAGAATACTCCAGGACCCGACAGCACTCTACAAGACCCTTAGCAACACAACGGAACCTCACTAAAACCCTATGGGCTCCTACAGAACACTGCAGGTGCCTACGGAACCCTACAGACCCCTACGGAACCCTACAGACACCTGCGGGCACTTACAGAACCCTGCAGGCCCCTACGGAACCCTACAGGTCCATACAGAACCCCACAGGGCCCTACGGAACTTTACCAGCCACTACGGAACTCTACGGGCCCCTACGGAACCCTGCAGAACCCTCCGGAACCTTACAGAATCCCACGGATTCCTACAGACGTCTGCGGGCACTTACTCAACCCTAGAGGCCCCTACGGAACACTGCCAGCCCCTACGGAAGGAACCCTACGGGCCCCTACAGAACACTACTGGCTCCTGCGGTACTCTACAGGCCTCTAGGGAACCTACGAAGCTCTACGGAGCCCTGTGGATCCTTACGGAACAGTACGGGCCCCTTCAGACCTCTGCGGGCGCTTATGGAAACCTACAGGACCCTACGGAACTGTATGAGACTCTACAGGCCCCTAGGGAACACCACAGGCCCCTACGGAACCGTACGAGACTCTACAGGCCCCTAGGGAACACCACAGGCCCCTACGGAACCCTACACAACCCTCTGGAAACTTATGGAACCCTACAAGCTCCTACCAACCCCTGCGGGCACTTACTCAACCCGACAGGCCCCTACGGAAATCTACGGGACTCTACGGGCCCCTAGGGAACCCTCCAGATTTTGACGGAACCCTACGAGCCCCTCTGGAACCCTACAGAATACTCCAGGACCCGACAGCACTCTATAAGACCCTTAGCAACACAACGGAACCTCACTAAAACCCTATGGGCTCCTACAGAACACTGCAGGTGCCTACGGAACCCTACAGACCCCTACGGAACCCTACAGACACCTGCGGGCACTTACAGAACCCTGCAGGCCCCTACGGAACCCTACAGGTCCATACAGAACCCCACAGGGCCCTACGGAACTTTACCAGCCACTACGGAACTCTACGGGCCCCTACGGAACCCTGCAGAACCCTCCAGAACCTTACAGAATCCCACAGACTCCTGCGGGCACTTACTCAAATCTACAGGCCCCTACGGAAATCTACGGGACTCTACGGGCCCCTAGGGAACCCTCCAGATTTTGACGGAACCCTACGAGCCCCTCTGGAACCCTACAGAATACTCCAGGACCCGACAGCACTCTACAAGACCCTTAGCAACACAACCAAACCTCACTAAAACCCTATGGGCTCCTACAGAACACTGCAGGTGCCTACGGAACCCTACAGACCCCTACGGAACCCTACAGACACCTGCGGGCACTTACAGAACCCTGCAGGCCCCTACGGAAGCCTACAGGTCCATACAGAACCCCACAGGGCCCTACGGAACTTTACCAGCCACTACGGAACTCTACGGGCCCCTACGGAACCCTGCAGAACCCTCCGGAACCTTACAGAATCCCACGGATTCCTACAGACGTCTGCGGGCACTTACTCAACCCTAGAGGCCCCTACGGAACACTGCCAGCCCCTACGGAAGGAACCCTACGGGCCCCTACAGAACACTACTGGCTCCTGCGGTACTCTACAGGCCTCTAGGGAACCTACGAAGCTCTACGGAGCCCTGTGGATCCTTACGGAACAGTACGGGCCCCTTCAGACCTCTGCGGGCGCTTATGGAAACCTACAGGACCCTACGGAACTGTATGAGACTCTACAGGCCCCTAGGGAACACCACAGGCCCCTACGGAACCGTACGAGACTCTACAGGCCCCTAGGGAACACCACAGGCCCCTACGGAACCCTACACAACCCTCTGGAAACTTATGGAACCCTACAAGCTCCTACCAACCCCTGCGGGCACTTACTCAACCCTACAGGCCCCTACGGAAATCTACGGGACTCTACGGGCCCCTAGGGAAGCCTCCAGATTTTGACGGAACCCTACGAGCCCCTCTGGAACCCTACAGAATACTCCAGGACCCGACAGCACTCTATAAGACCCTTAGCGACACAACGGAACCTCACTAAAACCCTATGGGCTCCTACAGAACACTGCAGGTGCCTACGGAACCCTACAGACCCCTACGGAACCCTACAGACACCTGCGGGCACTTACAGAACCCTGCAGGCCCCTACGGAAGCCTACAGGTCCATACAGAACCCCACAGGGCCCTACGGAACTTTACCAGCCACTACGGAACTCTACGGGCCCCTACGGAACCCTGCAGAACCCTCCAGAACCTTACAGAATCCCACAGACTCCTGCGGGCACTTACTCAAATCTACAGGCCCCTACGGAAATCTACGGGACTCTACGGGCCCCTAGGGAACCCTCCAGATTTTGACGGAACCCTACGAGCCCCTCTGGAACCCTACAGAATACTCCAGGACCCGACAGCACTCTACAAGACCCTTAGCAACACAACGGAACCTCACTAAAACCCTATGGGCTCCTACAGAACACTGCAGGTGCCTACGGAACCCTACAGACCCCTACGGAATACTACCAGCCACTACGGAAACCTATGGCCCCTACGGAACTCTACGGAACCTGACAGAAACACTGTGGGCCCCTACAGGCCCTTGCGGGCACTTGCAGACCTCTGCAGGAACCCACGGAACTTTATGGAACCCTACCAGCCCCTACGGAAGCCTAAAGACCCTTGCAGGCAGTTACGGAACGGTACAGGGCCCTACGGAACTTTACCAGCCACTACGGAACTCTACGGGCCCCTACGGAACCCTGCAGAACCCTCCAGAACCTTACAGAATCCCACAAACTCCTACAGACTCCTGCGGGCACTTACTCAACCCTACAGGCCCCTACGGAAATCTACGGGACTCTACGGGCCCCTAGGGAAGCCTACAGATTTTGACGGAACCCTACGAGCCCCTCTGGAACCCTACAGAATACTCCAGGACCCGACAGCACTCTATAAGACCCTTAGCGACACAACGGAACCTCACTAAAACCCTATGGGCTCCTACAGAACACTGCAGGTGCCTACGGAACCCTACAGACCCCTACGGAACCCTACAGACACCTGCGGGCACTTACAGAACCCTGCAGGCCCCTACGGAAGCCTACAGGTCCATACAGAACCCCACAGGGCCCTACGGAACTTTACCAGCCACTACGGAACTCTACGGGCCCCTACGGAACCCTGCAGAACCCTCCAGAACCTTACAGAATCCCACAGACTCCTGCGGGCACTTACTCAAATCTACAGGCCCCTACGGAAATCTACGGGACTCTACGGGCCCCTAGGGAACCCTCCAGATTTTGACGGAACCCTACGAGCCCCTCTGGAACCCTACAGAATACTCCAGGACCCGACAGCACTCTACAAGACCCTTAGCAACACAACGGAACCTCACTAAAACCCTATGGGCTCCTACAGAACACTGCAGGTGCCTACGGAACCCTACAGACCCCTACGGAATACTACCAGCCACTACGGAAACCTATGGCCCCTACGGAACTTTTCGGAACCTGACAGAAACACTGTGGGCCCCTACAGGCCCTTGCGGGCACTTGCAGACCTCTGCAGGAACCCACGGAACTTTATGGAACCCTACCAGCCCCTACGGAAGCCTAAAGACCCTTGCAGGCAGTTACGGAACGGTACAGGGCCCTACGGAACTTTACCAGCCACTATGGAACTCTACGGGCCCCTACGGAACCCTGCAGAACCCTCCGGAACCTTACAGAATCCCACGGATTCCTACAGACGTCTGCGGGCACTTACTCAACCCTAGAGGCCCCTACGGAACACTGCCAGCCCCTACGGAAGGAACCCTACGGGCCCCTACAGAACACTACTGGCTCCTGCGGTACTCTACAGGCCTCTAGGGAACCTACGAAGCTCTACGGAGCCCTGTGGATCCTTACGGAACAGTACGGGCCCCTTCAGACCTCTGCGGGCGCTTATGGAAACCTACAGGACCCTACGGAACTGTATGAGACTCTACAGGCCCCTAGGGAACACCACAGGCCCCTACGGAACCGTACGAGACTCTACAGGCCCCTAGGGAACACCACAGGCCCCTACGGAACCCTACACAACCCTCTGGAAACTTATGGAACCCTACAAGCTCCTACCAACCCCTGCGGGCACTTACTCAACCCGACAGGCCCCTACGGAAATCTACGGGACTCTACGGGCCCCTAGGGAAGCCTACAGATTTTGACGGAACCCTACGAGCCCCTCTGGAACCCTACAGAATACTCCAGGACCCGACAGCACTCTATAAGACCCTTAGCGACACAACGGAACCTCACTAAAACCCTATGGGCTCCTACAGAACACTGCAGGTGCCTACGGAACCCTACAGACCCCTACGGAACCCTACAGACACCTGCGGGCACTTACAGAACCCTGCAGGCCCCTACGGAAGCCTACAGGTCCATACAGAACCCCACAGGGCCCTACGGAACTTTACCAGCCACTACGGAACTCTACGGGCCCCTACGGAACCCTGCAGAACCCTCCAGAACCTTACAGAATCCCACAGACTCCTGCGGGCACTTACTCAAATCTACAGGCCCCTACGGAAATCTACGGGACTCTACGCGCCCCTAGGGAACCCTCCAGATTTTGACGGAACCCTACGAGCCCCTCTGGAACCCTACAGAATACTCCAGGACCCGACAGCACTCTACAAGACCCTTAGCAACACAACGGAACCTCACTAAAACCCTATGGGCTCCTACAGAACACTGCAGGTGCCTACGGAACCCTACAGACCCCTACGGAACCCTACAGACACCTGCGGGCACTTACAGAACCCTGCAGGCCCCTACGGAACCCTACAGGTCCATACAGAACCCCACAGGGCCCTACGGAACTTTACCAGCCACTACGGAACTCTACGGGCCCCTACGGAACCCTGCAGAACCCTCCGGAACCTTACAGAATCCCACGGATTCCTACAGACGTCTGCGGGCACTTACTCAACCCTAGAGGCCCCTACGGAACACTGCCAGCCCCTACGGAAGGAACCCTACGGGCCCCTACAGAACACTACTGGCTCCTGCGGTACTCTACAGGCCTCTAGGGAACCTACGAAGCTCTACGGAGCCCTGTGGATCCTTACGGAACAGTACGGGCCCCTTCAGACCTCTGCGGGCGCTTATGGAAACCTACAGGACCCTACGGAACTGTATGAGACTCTACAGGCCCCTAGGGAACACCACAGGCCCCTACGGAACCGTACGAGACTCTACAGGCCCCTAGGGAACACCACAGGCCCCTACGGAACCCTACACAACCCTCTGGAAACTTATGGAACCCTACAAGCTCCTACCAACCCCTGCGGGCACTTACTCAACCCTACAGGCCCCTACGGAAATCTACGGGACTCTACGGGCCCCTAGGGAACCCTCCAGATTTTGACGGAACCCTACGAGCCCCTCTGGAACCCTACAGAATACTCCAGGACCCGACAGCACTCTATAAGACCCTTAGCGACACAACGGAACCTCACTAAAACCCTATGGGCTCCTACAGAACACTGCAGGTGCCTACGGAACCCTACAGACCCCTACGGAACCCTACAGACACCTGCGGGCACTTACAGAACCCTGCAGGCCCCTACGGAAGCCTACAGGTCCATACAGAACCCCACAGGGCCCTACGGAACTTTACCAGCCACTACGGAACTCTACGGGCCCCTACGGAACCCTGCAGAACCCTCCAGAACCTTACAGAATCCCACAGACTCCTGCGGGCACTTACTCAAATCTACAGGCCCCTACGGAAATCTACGGGACTCTACGGGCCCCTAGGGAACCCTCCAGATTTTGACGGAACCCTACGAGCCCCTCTGGAACCCTACAGAATACTCCAGGACCCGACAGCACTCTACAAGACCCTTAGCAACACAACGGAACCTCACTAAAACCCTATGGGCTCCTACAGAACACTGCAGGTGCCTACGGAACCCTACAGACCCCTACGGAATACTACCAGCCACTACGGAAACCTATGGCCCCTACGGAACTCTACGGAACCTGACAGAAACACTGTGGGCCCCTACAGGCCCTTGCGGGCACTTGCAGACCTCTGCAGGAACCCACGGAACTTTATGGAACCCTACCAGCCCCTACGGAAGCCTAAAGACCCTTGCAGGCAGTTACGGAACGGTACAGGGCCCTACGGAACTTTACCAGCCACTACGGAACTCTACGGGCCCCTACGGAACCCTGCAGAACCCTCCAGAACCTTACAGAATCCCACAAACTCCTACAGACTCCTGCGGGCACTTACACAACCCTACAGGCCCCTACGGAAATCTACGGGACTCTACGCGCCCCTAGGGAACCCTACAGATTTTGACGGAACCCTACGAGCCCCTCTGGAACCCTACAGAATACTCCAGGACCCGACAGCACTCTACAAGACCCTTAGCAACACAACGGAACCTCACTAAAACCCTATGGGCTCCTACAGAACACTGCAGGTGCCTACGGAACCCTACAGACCCCTACGGAACCCTACAGACACCTGCGGGCACTTACAGAACCCTGCAGGCCCCTACGGAAGCCTACAGGTCCATACAGAACCCCACAGGGCCCTACGGAACTTTACCAGCCACTACGGAACTCTACGGGCCCCTACGGAACCCTGCAGAACCCTCCAGAACCTTACAGAATCCCACAGACTCCTGCGGGCACTTACTCAAATCTACAGGCCCCTACGGAAATCTAC
This sequence comes from Numenius arquata, assembly GCF_964106895.1. Classification (NCBI taxonomy): domain Eukaryota; kingdom Metazoa; phylum Chordata; class Aves; order Charadriiformes; family Scolopacidae; genus Numenius; species Numenius arquata. The sequence continues at coordinate 58,892 of NW_027414335.1, forward strand.
GGGACTCTACGGGCCCCTAGGGAACCCTCCAGATTTTGACGGAACCCTACGAGCCCCTCTGGAACCCTACAGAATACTCCAGGACCCGACAGCACTCTACAAGACCCTTAGCAACACAACGGAACCTCACTAAAACCCTATGGGCTCCTACAGAACACTGCAGGTGCCTACGGAACCCTACAGACCCCTACGGAACCCTACAGACACCTGCGGGCACTTACAGAACCCTGCAGGCCCCTACGGAAGCCTACAGGTCCATACAGAACCCCACAGGGCCCTACGGAACTTTACCAGCCACTACGGAACTCTACGGGCCCCTACGGAACCCTGCAGAACCCTCCAGAACCTTACAGAATCCCACAGACTCCTGCGGGCACTTACTCAAATCTACAGGCCCCTACGGAAATCTACGGGACTCTACGGGCCCCTAGGGAACCCTCCAGATTTTGACGGAACCCTACGAGCCCCTCTGGAACCCTACAGAATACTCCAGGACCCGACAGCACTCTACAAGACCCTTAGCAACACAACGGAACCTCACTAAAACCCTATGGGCTCCTACAGAACACTGCAGGTGCCTACGGAACCCTACAGACCCCTACGGAATACTACCAGCCACTACGGAAACCTATGGCCCCTACGGAACTTTTCGGAACCTGACAGAAACACTGTGGGCCCCTACAGGCCCTTGCGGGCACTTGCAGACCTCTGCAGGAACCCACGGAACTTTATGGAACCCTACCAGCCCCTACGGAAGCCTAAAGACCCTTGCAGGCAGTTACGGAACGGTACAGGGCCCTACGGAACTTTACCAGCCACTACGGAACTCTACGGGCCCCTACGGAACCCTGCAGAACCCTCCGGAACCTTACAGAATCCCACGGATTCCTACAGACGTCTGCGGGCACTTACTCAACCCTAGAGGCCCCTACGGAACACTGCCAGCCCCTACGGAAGGAACCCTACGGGCCCCTACAGAACACTACTGGCTCCTGCGGTACTCTACAGGCCTCTAGGGAACCTACGAAGCTCTACGGAGCCCTGTGGATCCTTACGGAACAGTACGGGCCCCTTCAGACCTCTGCGGGCGCTTATGGAAACCTACAGGACCCTACGGAACTGTATGAGACTCTACAGGCCCCTAGGGAACACCACAGGCCCCTACGGAACCGTACGAGACTCTACAGGCCCCTAGGGAACACCACAGGCCCCTACGGAACCCTACACAACCCTCTGGAAACTTATGGAACCCTACAAGCTCCTACCAACCCCTGCGGGCACTTACTCAACCCGACAGGCCCCTACGGAAATCTACGGGACTCTACGGGCCCCTAGGGAACCCTCCAGATTTTGACGGAACCCTACGAGCCCCTCTGGAACCCTACAGAATACTCCAGGACCCGACAGCACTCTATAAGACCCTTAGCAACACAACGGAACCTCACTAAAACCCTATGGGCTCCTACAGAACACTGCAGGTGCCTACGGAACCCTACAGACCCCTACGGAACCCTACAGACACCTGCGGGCACTTACAGAACCCTGCAGGCCCCTACGGAAGCCTACAGGTCCATACAGAACCCCACAGGGCCCTACGGAACTTTACCAGCCACTACGGAACTCTACGGGCCCCTACGGAACCCTGCAGAACCCTCCAGAACCTTACAGAATCCCACAGACTCCTGCGGGCACTTACTCAAATCTACAGGCCCCTACGGAAATCTACGGGACTCTACGGGCCCCTAGGGAACCCTCCAGATTTTGACGGAACCCTACGAGCCCCTCTGGAACCCTACAGAATACTCCAGGACCCGACAGCACTCTACAAGACCCTTAGCAACACAACCGAACCTCACTAAAACCCTATGGGCTCCTACAGAACACTGCAGGTGCCTACGGAACCCTACAGACCCCTACGGAACCCTACAGACACCTGCGGGCACTTACAGAACCCTGCAGGCCCCTACGGAACCCTACAGGTCCATACAGAACCCCACAGGGCCCTACGGAACTTTACCAGCCACTACGGAACTCTACGGGCCCCTACGGAACCCTGCAGAACCCTCCGGAACCTTACAGAATCCCACGGATTCCTACAGACGTCTGCGGGCACTTACTCAACCCTAGAGGCCCCTACGGAACACTGCCAGCCCCTACGGAAGGAACCCTACGGGCCCCTACAGAACACTACTGGCTCCTGCGGTACTCTACAGGCCTCTAGGGAACCTACGAAGCTCTACGGAGCCCTGTGGATCCTTACGGAACAGTACGGGCCCCTTCAGACCTCTGCGGGCGCTTATGGAAACCTACAGGACCCTACGGAACTGTACGAGACTCTACAGGCCCCTAGGGAACACCACAGGCCCCTACGGAACCGTACGAGACTCTACAGGCCCCTAGGGAACACCACAGGCCCCTACGGAACCCTACACAACCCTCTGGAAACTTATGGAACCCTACAAGCTCCTACCAACCCCTGCGGGCACTTACTCAACCCTACAGGCCCCTACGGAAATCTACGGGACTCTACGGGCCCCTAGGGAAGCCTCCAGATTTTGACGGAACCCTACGAGCCCCTCTGGAACCCTACAGAATACTCCAGGACCCGACAGCACTCTATAAGACCCTTAGCGACACAACGGAACCTCACTAAAACCCTATGGGCTCCTACAGAACACTGCAGGTGCCTACGGAACCCTACAGACCCCTACGGAACCCTACAGACACCTGCGGGCACTTACAGAACCCTGCAGGCCCCTACGGAAGCCTACAGGTCCATACAGAACCCCACAGGGCCCTACGGAACTTTACCAGCCACTACGGAACTCTACGGGCCCCTACGGAACCCTGCAGAACCCTCCAGAACCTTACAGAATCCCACAGACTCCTGCGGGCACTTACTCAAATCTACAGGCCCCTACGGAAATCTACGGGACTCTACGGGCCCCTAGGGAACCCTCCAGATTTTGACGGAACCCTACGAGCCCCTCTGGAACCCTACAGAATACTCCAGGACCCGACAGCACTCTACAAGACCCTTAGCAACACAACGGAACCTCACTAAAACCCTATGGGCTCCTACAGAACACTGCAGGTGCCTACGGAACCCTACAGACCCCTACGGAATACTACCAGCCACTACGGAAACCTATGGCCCCTACGGAACTTTTCGGAACCTGACAGAAACACTGTGGGCCCCTACAGGCCCTTGCGGGCACTTGCAGACCTCTGCAGGAACCCACGGAACTTTATGGAACCCTACCAGCCCCTACGGAAGCCTAAAGACCCTTGCAGGCAGTTACGGAACGGTACAGGGCCCTACGGAACTTTACCAGCCACTACGGAACTCTACGGGCCCCTACGGAACCCTGCAGAACCCTCCGGAACCTTACAGAATCCCACGGATTCCTACAGACGTCTGCGGGCACTTACTCAACCCTAGAGGCCCCTACGGAACACTGCCAGCCCCTACGGAAGGAACCCTACGGGCCCCTACAGAACACTACTGGCTCCTGCGGTACTCTACAGGCCTCTAGGGAACCTACGAAGCTCTACGGAGCCCTGTGGATCCTTACGGAACAGTACGGGCCCCTTCAGACCTCTGCGGGCGCTTATGGAAACCTACAGGACCCTACGGAACTGTATGAGACTCTACAGGCCCCTAGGGAACACCACAGGCCCCTACGGAACCGTACGAGACTCTACAGGCCCCTAGGGAACACCACAGGCCCCTACGGAACCCTACACAACCCTCTGGAAACTTATGGAACCCTACAAGCTCCTACCAACCCCTGCGGGCACTTACTCAACCCTACAGGCCCCTACGGAAATCTACGGGACTCTACGGGCCCCTAGGGAACCCTCCAGATTTTGACGGAACCCTACGAGCCCCTCTGGAACCCTACAGAATACTCCAGGACCCGACAGCACTCTATAAGACCCTTAGCGACACAACGGAACCTCACTAAAACCCTATGGGCTCCTACAGAACACTGCAGGTGCCTACGGAACCCTACAGACCCCTACGGAACCCTACAGACACCTGCGGGCACTTACAGAACCCTGCAGGCCCCTACGGAAGCCTACAGGTCCATACAGAACCCCACAGGGCCCTACGGAACTTTACCAGCCACTACGGAACTCTACGGGCCCCTACGGAACCCTGCAGAACCCTCCAGAACCTTACAGAATCCCACAGACTCCTGCGGGCACTTACTCAAATCTACAGGCCCCTACGGAAATCTACGGGACTCTACGGGCCCCTAGGGAACCCTCCAGATTTTGACGGAACCCTACGAGCCCCTCTGGAACCCTACAGAATACTCCAGGACCCGACAGCACTCTACAAGACCCTTAGCAACACAACGGAACCTCACTAAAACCCTATGGGCTCCTACAGAACACTGCAGGTGCCTACGGAACCCTACAGACCCCTACGGAATACTACCAGCCACTACGGAAACCTATGGCCCCTACGGAACTCTACGGAACCTGACAGAAACACTGTGGGCCCCTACAGGCCCTTGCGGGCACTTGCAGACCTCTGCAGGAACCCACGGAACTTTATGGAACCCTACCAGCCCCTACGGAAGCCTAAAGACCCTTGCAGGCAGTTACGGAACGGTACAGGGCCCTACGGAACTTTACCAGCCACTACGGAACTCTACGGGCCCCTACGGAACCCTGCAGAACCCTCCAGAACCTTACAGAATCCCACAAACTCCTACAGACTCCTGCGGGCACTTACACAACCCTACAGGCCCCTACGGAAATCTACGGGACTCTACGCGCCCCTAGGGAACCCTCCAGATTTTGACGGAACCCTACGAGCCCCTCTGGAACCCTACAGAATACTCCAGGACCCGACAGCACTCTACAAGACCCTTAGCAACACAACCGAACCTCACTAAAACCCTATGGGCTCCTACAGAACACTGCAGGTGCCTACGGAACCCTACAGACCCCTACGGAACCCTACAGACACCTGCGGGCACTTACAGAACCCTGCAGGCCCCTACGGAAGCCTACAGGTCCATACAGAACCCCACAGGGCCCTACGGAACTTTACCAGCCACTACGGAACTCTACGGGCCCCTACGGAACCCTGCAGAACCCTCCGGAACCTTACAGAATCCCACGGATTCCTACAGACGTCTGCGGGCGCTTACTCAACCCTAGAGGCCCCTACGGAACACTGCCAGCCCCTACGGAAGGAACCCTACGGGCCCCTACAGAACACTACTGGCTCCTGCGGTACTCTACAGGCCTCTAGGGAACCTGCGAAGCTCTACGGAGCCCTGTGGATCCTTACGGAACAGTACGGGCCCCTTCAGACCTCTGCGGGCGCTTATGGAAACCTACAGGACCCTACGGAACTGTATGAGACTCTACAGGCCCCTAGGGAACACCACAGGCCCCTACGGAACCGTACGAGACTCTACAGGCCCCTAGGGAACACCACAGGCCCCTACGGAACCCTACACAACCCTCTGGAAACTTATGGAACCCTACAAGCTCCTACCAACCCCTGCGGGCACTTACTCAACCCTACAGGCCCCTACGGAAATCTACGGGACTCTACGGGCCCCTAGGGAAGCCTACAGATTTTGACGGAACCCTACGAGCCCCTCTGGAACCCTACAGAATACTCCAGGACCCGACAGCACTCTATAAGACCCTTAGCGACACAACGGAACCTCACTAAAACCCTATGGGCTCCTACAGAACACTGCAGGTGCCTACGGAACCCTACAGACCCCTACGGAACCCTACAGACACCTGCGGGCACTTACAGAACCCTGCAGGCCCCTACGGAAGCCTACAGGTCCATACAGAACCCCACAGGGCCCTACGGAACTTTACCAGCCACTACGGAACTCTACGGGCCCCTACGGAACCCTGCAGAACCCTCCAGAACCTTACAGAATCCCACAGACTCCTGCGGGCACTTACTCAAATCTACAGGCCCCTACGGAAATCTACGGGACTCTACGGGCCCCTAGGGAACCCTCCAGATTTTGACGGAACCCTACGAGCCCCTCTGGAACCCTACAGAATACTCCAGGACCCGACAGCACTCTACAAGACCCTTAGCAACACAACGGAACCTCACTAAAACCCTATGGGCTCCTACAGAACACTGCAGGTGCCTACGGAACCCTACAGACCCCTACGGAATACTACCAGCCACTACGGAAACCTATGGCCCCTACGGAACTTTTCGGAACCTGACAGAAACACTGTGGGCCCCTACAGGCCCTTGCGGGCACTTGCAGACCTCTGCAGGAACCCACGGAACTTTATGGAACCCTACCAGCCCCTACGGAAGCCTAAAGACCCTTGCAGGCAGTTACGGAACGGTACAGGGCCCTACGGAACTTTACCAGCCACTATGGAACTCTACGGGCCCCTACGGAACCCTGCAGAACCCTCCGGAACCTTACAGAATCCCACGGATTCCTACAGACGTCTGCGGGCACTTACTCAACCCTAGAGGCCCCTACGGAACACTGCCAGCCCCTACGGAAGGAACCCTACGGGCCCCTACAGAACACTACTGGCTCCTGCGGTACTCTACAGGCCTCTAGGGAACCTACGAAGCTCTACGGAGCCCTGTGGATCCTTACGGAACAGTACGGGCCCCTTCAGACCTCTGCGGGCGCTTATGGAAACCTACAGGACCCTACGGAACTGTATGAGACTCTACAGGCCCCTAGGGAACACCACAGGCCCCTACGGAACCGTACGAGACTCTACAGGCCCCTAGGGAACACCACAGGCCCCTACGGAACCCTACACAACCCTCTGGAAACTTATGGAACCCTACAAGCTCCTACCAACCCCTGCGGGCACTTACTCAACCCGACAGGCCCCTACGGAAATCTACGGGACTCTACGGGCCCCTAGGGAACCCTCCAGATTTTGACGGAACCCTACGAGCCCCTCTGGAACCCTACAGAATACTCCAGGACCCGACAGCACTCTATAAGACCCTTAGCGACACAACGGAACCTCACTAAAACCCTATGGGCTCCTACAGAACACTGCAGGTGCCTACGGAACCCTACAGACCCCTACGGAACCCTACAGACACCTGCGGGCACTTACAGAACCCTGCAGGCCCCTACGGAAGCCTACAGGTCCATACAGAACCCCACAGGGCCCTACGGAACTTTACCAGCCACTACGGAACTCTACGGGCCCCTACGGAACCCTGCAGAACCCTCCAGAACCTTACAGAATCCCACAGACTCCTGCGGGCACTTACTCAAATCTACAGGCCCCTACGGAAATCTACGGGACTCTACGCGCCCCTAGGGAACCCTACAGATTTTGACGGAACCCTACGAGCCCCTCTGGAACCCTACAGAATACTCCAGGACCCGACAGCACTCTACAAGACCCTTAGCAACACAACGGAACCTCACTAAAACCCTATGGGCTCCTACAGAACACTGCAGGTGCCTACGGAACCCTACAGACCCCTACGGAACCCTACAGACACCTGCGGGCACTTACAGAACCCTGCAGGCCCCTACGGAACCCTACAGGTCCATACAGAACCCCACAGGGCCCTACGGAACTTTACCAGCCACTACGGAACTCTACGGGCCCCTACGGAACCCTGCAGAACCCTCCGGAACCTTACAGAATCCCACGGATTCCTACAGACGTCTGCGGGCACTTACTCAACCCTAGAGGCCCCTACGGAACACTGCCAGCCCCTACGGAAGGAACCCTACGGGCCCCTACAGAACACTACTGGCTCCTGCGGTACTCTACAGGCCTCTAGGGAACCTACGAAGCTCTACGGAGCCCTGTGGATCCTTACGGAACAGTACGGGCCCCTTCAGACCTCTGCGGGCGCTTATGGAAACCTACAGGACCCTACGGAACTGTATGAGACTCTACAGGCCCCTAGGGAACACCACAGGCCCCTACGGAACCGTACGAGACTCTACAGGCCCCTAGGGAACACCACAGGCCCCTACGGAACCCTACACAACCCTCTGGAAACTTATGGAACCCTACAAGCTCCTACCAACCCCTGCGGGCACTTACTCAACCCTACAGGCCCCTACGGAAATCTACGGGACTCTACGGGCCCCTAGGGAACCCTCCAGATTTTGACGGAACCCTACGAGCCCCTCTGGAACCCTACAGAATACTCCAGGACCCGACAGCACTCTATAAGACCCTTAGCGACACAACGGAACCTCACTAAAACCCTATGGGCTCCTACAGAACACTGCAGGTGCCTACGGAACCCTACAGACCCCTACGGAACCCTACAGACACCTGCGGGCACTTACAGAACCCTGCAGGCCCCTACGGAAGCCTACAGGTCCATACAGAACCCCACAGGGCCCTACGGAACTTTACCAGCCACTACGGAACTCTACGGGCCCCTACGGAACCCTGCAGAACCCTCCAGAACCTTACAGAATCCCACAGACTCCTGCGGGCACTTACTCAAATCTACAGGCCCCTACGGAAATCTACGGGACTCTACGGGCCCCTAGGGAACCCTCCAGATTTTGACGGAACCCTACGAGCCCCTCTGGAACCCTACAGAATACTCCAGGACCCGACAGCACTCTACAAGACCCTTAGCAACACAACGGAACCTCACTAAAACCCTATGGGCTCCTACAGAACACTGCAGGTGCCTACGGAACCCTACAGACCCCTACGGAATACTACCAGCCACTACGGAAACCTATGGCCCCTACGGAACTCTACGGAACCTGACAGAAACACTGTGGGCCCCTACAGGCCCTTGCGGGCACTTGCAGACCTCTGCAGGAACCCACGGAACTTTATGGAACCCTACCAGCCCCTACGGAAGCCTAAAGACCCTTGCAGGCAGTTACGGAACGGTACAGGGCCCTACGGAACTTTACCAGCCACTACGGAACTCTACGGGCCCCTACGGAACCCTGCAGAACCCTCCAGAACCTTACAGAATCCCACAAACTCCTACAGACTCCTGCGGGCACTTACACAACCCTACAGGCCCCTACGGAAATCTACGGGACTCTACGCGCCCCTAGGGAACCCTCCAGATTTTGACGGAACCCTACGAGCCCCTCTGGAACCCTACAGAATACTCCAGGACCCGACAGCACTCTACAAGACCCTTAGCAACACAACGGAACCTCACTAAAACCCTATGGGCTCCTACAGAACACTGCAGGTGCCTACGGAACCCTACAGACCCCTACGGAACCCTACAGACACCTGCGGGCACTTACAGAACCCTGCAGGCCCCTACGGAAGCCTACAGGTCCATACAGAACCCCACAGGGCCCTACGGAACTTTACCAGCCACTACGGAACTCTACGGGCCCCTACGGAACCCTGCAGAACCCTCCAGAACCTTACAGAATCCCACAGACTCCTGCGGGCACTTACTCAAATCTACAGGCCCCTACGGAAATCTACGGGACTCTACGGGCCCCTAGGGAACCCTCCAGATTTTGACGGAACCCTACGAGCCCCTCTGGAACCCTACAGAATACTCCAGGACCCGACAGCACTCTACAAGACCCTTAGCAACACAACGGAACCTCACTAAAACCCTATGGGCTCCTACAGAACACTGCAGGTGCCTACGGAACCCTACAGACCCCTACGGAACCCTACAGACACCTGCGGGCACTTACAGAACCCTGCAGGCCCCTACGGAACCCTACAGGTCCATACAGAACCCCACAGGGCCCTACGGAACTTTACCAGCCACTACGGAACTCTACGGGCCCCTACGGAACCCTGCAGAACCCTCCGGAACCTTACAGAATCCCACGGATTCCTACAGACGTCTGCGGGCACTTACTCAACCCTAGAGGCCCCTACGGAACACTGCCAGCCCCTACGGAAGGAACCCTACGGGCCCCTACAGAACACTACTGGCTCCTGCGGTACTCTACAGGCCTCTAGGGAACCTACGAAGCTCTACGGAGCCCTGTGGATCCTTACGGAACAGTACGGGCCCCTTCAGACCTCTGCGGGCGCTTATGGAAACCTACAGGACCCTACGGAACTGTATGAGACTCTACAGGCCCCTAGGGAACACCACAGGCCCCTACGGAACCGTACGAGACTCTACAGGCCCCTAGGGAACACCACAGGCCCCTACGGAACCCTACACAACCCTCTGGAAACTTATGGAACCCTACAAGCTCCTACCAACCCCTGCGGGCACTTACTCAACCCTACAGGCCCCTACGGAAATCTACGGGACTCTACGGGCCCCTAGGGAACCCTCCAGATTTTGACGGAACCCTACGAGCCCCTCTGGAACCCTACAGAATACTCCAGGACCCGACAGCACTCTATAAGACCCTTAGCGACACAACGGAACCTCACTAAAACCCTATGGGCTCCTACAGAACACTGCAGGTGCCTACGGAACCCTACAGACCCCTACGGAACCCTACAGACACCTGCGGGCACTTACAGAACCCTGCAGGCCCCTACGGAAGCCTACAGGTCCATACAGAACCCCACAGGGCCCTACGGAACTTTACCAGCCACTACGGAACTCTACGGGCCCCTACGGAACCCTGCAGAACCCTCCAGAACCTTACAGAATCCCACAGACTCCTGCGGGCACTTACTCAAATCTACAGGCCCCTACGGAAATCTACGGGACTCTACGGGCCCCTAGGGAACCCTCCAGATTTTGACGGAACCCTACGAGCCCCTCTGGAACCCTACAGAATACTCCAGGACCCGACAGCACTCTACAAGACCCTTAGCAACACAACGGAACCTCACTAAAACCCTATGGGCTCCTACAGAACACTGCAGGTGCCTACGGAACCCTACAGACCCCTACGGAATACTACCAGCCACTACGGAAACCTATGGCCCCTACGGAACTTTTCGGAACCTGACAGAAACACTGTGGGCCCCTACAGGCCCTTGCGGGCACTTGCAGACCTCTGCAGGAACCCACGGAACTTTATGGAACCCTACCAGCCCCTACGGAAGCCTAAAGACCCTTGCAGGCAGTTACGGAACGGTACAGGGCCCTACGGAACTTTACCAGCCACTACGGAACTCTACGGGCCCCTACGGAACCCTGCAGAACCCTCCGGAACCTTACAGAATCCCACGGATTCCTACAGACGTCTGCGGGCACTTACTCAACCCTAGAGGCCCCTACGGAACACTGCCAGCCCCTACGGAAGGAACCCTACGGGCCCCGACAGAACACTACTGGCTCCTGCGGTACTCTACAGGCCTCTAGGGAACCTACGAAGCTCTACGGAGCCCTGTGGATCCTTACGGAACAGTACGGGCCCCTTCAGACCTCTGCGGGCGCTTATGGAAACCTACAGGACCCTACGGAACTGTATGAGACTCTACAGGCCCCTAGGGAACACCACAGGCCCCTACGGAACCGTACGAGACTCTACAGGCCCCTAGGGAACACCACAGGCCCCTACGGAACCCTACACAACCCTCTGGAAACTTATGGAACCCTACAAGCTCCTACCAACCCCTGCGGGCACTTACTCAACCCGACAGGCCCCTACGGAAATCTACGGGACTCTACGGGCCCCTAGGGAACCCTCCAGATTTTGACGGAACCCTACGAGCCCCTCTGGAACCCTACAGAATACTCCAGGACCCGACAGCACTCTATAAGACCCTTAGCAACACAACGGAACCTCACTAAAACCCTATGGGCTCCTACAGAACACTGCAGGTGCCTACGGAACCCTACAGACCCCTACGGAACCCTACAGACACCTGCGGGCACTTACAGAACCCTGCAGGCCCCTACGGAAGCCTACAGGTCCATACAGAACCCCACAGGGCCCTACGGAACTTTACCAGCCACTACGGAACTCTACGGGCCCCTACGGAACCCTGCAGAACCCTCCAGAACCTTACAGAATCCCACAGACTCCTGCGGGCACTTACTCAAATCTACAGGCCCCTACGGAAATCTACGGGACTCTACGGGCCCCTAGGGAACCCTCCAGATTTTGACGGAACCCTACGAGCCCCTCTGGAACCCTACAGAATACTCCAGGACCCGACAGCACTCTACAAGACCCTTAGCAACACAACCGAACCTCACTAAAACCCTATGGGCTCCTACAGAACACTGCAGGTGCCTACGGAACCCTACAGACCCCTACGGAACCCTACAGACACCTGCGGGCACTTACAGAACCCTGCAGGCCCCTACGGAACCCTACAGGTCCATACAGAACCCCACAGGGCCCTACGGAACTTTACCAGCCACTACGGAACTCTACGGGCCCCTACGGAACCCTGCAGAACCCTCCGGAACCTTACAGAATCCCACGGATTCCTACAGACGTCTGCGGGCACTTACTCAACCCTAGAGGCCCCTACGGAACACTGCCAGCCCCTACGGAAGGAACCCTACGGGCCCCTACAGAACACTACTGGCTCCTGCGGTACTCTACAGGCCTCTAGGGAACCTACGAAGCTCTACGGAGCCCTGTGGATCCTTACGGAACAGTACGGGCCCCTTCAGACCTCTGCGGGCGCTTATGGAAACCTACAGGACCCTACGGAACTGTATGAGACTCTACAGGCCCCTAGGGAACACCACAGGCCCCTACGGAACCGTACGAGACTCTACAGGCCCCTAGGGAACACCACAGGCCCCTACGGAACCCTACACAACCCTCTGGAAACTTATGGAACCCTACAAGCTCCTACCAACCCCTGCGGGCACTTACTCAACCCTACAGGCCCCTACGGAAATCTACGGGACTCTACGGGCCCCTAGGGAAGCCTACAGATTTTGACGGAACCCTACGAGCCCCTCTGGAACCCTACAGAATACTCCAGGACCCGACAGCACTCTATAAGACCCTTAGCGACACAACGGAACCTCACTAAAACCCTATGGGCTCCTACAGAACACTGCAGGTGCCTACGGAACCCTACAGACCCCTACGGAACCCTACAGACACCTGCGGGCACTTACAGAACCCTGCAGGCCCCTACGGAAGCCTACAGGTCCATACAGAACCCCACAGGGCCCTACGGAACTTTACCAGCCACTACGGAACTCTACGGGCCCCTACGGAACCCTGCAGAACCCTCCAGAACCTTACAGAATCCCACAGACTCCTGCGGGCACTTACTCAAATCTACAGGCCCCTACGGAAATCTACGGGACTCTACGGGCCCCTAGGGAACCCTCCAGATTTTGACGGAACCCTACGAGCCCCTCTGGAACCCTACAGAATACTCCAGGACCCGACAGCACTCTACAAGACCCTTAGCAACACAACGGAACCTCACTAAAACCCTATGGGCTCCTACAGAACACTGCAGGTGCCTACGGAACCCTACAGACCCCTACGGAATACTACCAGCCACTACGGAAACCTATGGCCCCTACGGAACTCTACGGAACCTGACAGAAACACTGTGGGCCCCTACAGGCCCTTGCGGGCACTTGCAGACCTCTGCAGGAACCCACGGAACTTTATGGAACCCTACCAGCCCCTACGGAAGCCTAAAGACCCTTGCAGGCAGTTACGGAACGGTACAGGGCCCTACGGAACTTTACCAGCCACTACGGAACTCTACGGGCCCCTACGGAACCCTGCAGAACCCTCCGGAACCTTACAGAATCCCACGGATTCCTACAGACGTCTGCGGGCACTTACTCAACCCTAGAGGCCCCTACGGAACACTGCCAGCCCCTACGGAAGGAACCCTACGGGCCCCTACAGAACACTACTGGCTCCTGCGGTACTCTACAGGCCTCTAGGGAACCTGCGAAGCTCTACGGAGCCCTGTGGATCCTTACGGAACAGTACGGGCCCCTTCAGACCTCTGCGGGCGCTTATGGAAACCTACAGGACCCTACGGAACTGTATGAGACTCTACAGGCCCCTAGGGAACACCACAGGCCCCTACGGAACCGTACGAGACTCTACAGGCCCCTAGGGAACACCACAGGCCCCTACGGAACCCTACACAACCCTCTGGAAACTTATGGAACCCTACAAGCTCCTACCAACCCCTGCGGGCACTTACTCAACCCTACAGGCCCCTACGGAAATCTACGGGACTCTACGGGCCCCTAGGGAAGCCTACAGATTTTGACGGAACCCTACGAGCCCCTCTGGAACCCTACAGAATACTCCAGGACCCGACAGCACTCTATAAGACCCTTAGCGACACAACGGAACCTCACTAAAACCCTATGGGCTCCTACAGAACACTGCAGGTGCCTACGGAACCCTACAGACCCCTACGGAACCCTACAGACACCTGCGGGCACTTACAGAACCCTGCAGGCCCCTACGGAAGCCTACAGGTCCATACAGAACCCCACAGGGCCCTACGGAACTTTACCAGCCACTACGGAACTCTACGGGCCCCTACGGAACCCTGCAGAACCCTCCAGAACCTTACAGAATCCCACAGACTCCTGCGGGCACTTACTCAAATCTACAGGCCCCTACGGAAATCTACGGGACTCTACGGGCCCCTAGGGAACCCTACAGATTTTGACGGAACCCTACGAGCCCCTCTGGAACCCTACAGAATACTCCAGGACCCGACAGCACTCTACAAGACCCTTAGCAACACAACGGAACCTCACTAAAACCCTATGGGCTCCTACAGAACACTGCAGGTGCCTACGGAACCCTACAGACCCCTACGGAATACTACCAGCCACTACGGAAACCTATGGCCCCTACGGAACTTTTCGGAACCTGACAGAAACACTGTGGGCCCCTACAGGCCCTTGCGGGCACTTGCAGACCTCTGCAGGAACCCACGGAACTTTATGGAACCCTACCAGCCCCTACGGAAGCCTAAAGACCCTTGCAGGCAGTTACGGAACGGTACAGGGCCCTACGGAACTTTACCAGCCACTATGGAACTCTACGGGCCCCTACGGAACCCTGCAGAACCCTCCGGAACCTTACAGAATCCCACGGATTCCTACAGACGTCTGCGGGCACTTACTCAACCCTAGAGGCCCCTACGGAACACTGCCAGCCCCTACGGAAGGAACCCTACGGGCCCCTACAGAACACTACTGGCTCCTGCGGTACTCTACAGGCCTCTAGGGAACCTACGAAGCTCTACGGAGCCCTGTGGATCCTTACGGAACAGTACGGGCCCCTTCAGACCTCTGCGGGCGCTTATGGAAACCTACAGGACCCTACGGAACTGTATGAGACTCTACAGGCCCCTAGGGAACACCACAGGCCCCTACGGAACCGTACGAGACTCTACAGGCCCCTAGGGAACACCACAGGCCCCTACGGAACCCTACACAACCCTCTGGAAACTTATGGAACCCTACAAGCTCCTACCAACCCCTGCGGGCACTTACTCAACCCGACAGGCCCCTACGGAAATCTACGGGACTCTACGGGCCCCTAGGGAACCCTCCAGATTTTGACGGAACCCTACGAGCCCCTCTGGAACCCTACAGAATACTCCAGGACCCGACAGCACTCTATAAGACCCTTAGCGACACAACGGAACCTCACTAAAACCCTATGGGCTCCTACAGAACACTGCAGGTGCCTACGGAACCCTACAGACCCCTACGGAACCCTACAGACACCTGCGGGCACTTACAGAACCCTGCAGGCCCCTACGGAAGCCTACAGGTCCATACAGAACCCCACAGGGCCCTACGGAACTTTACCAGCCACTACGGAACTCTACGGGCCCCTACGGAACCCTGCAGAACCCTCCAGAACCTTACAGAATCCCACAGACTCCTGCGGGCACTTACTCAAATCTACAGGCCCCTACGGAAATCTACGGGACTCTACGCGCCCCTAGGGAACCCTACAGATTTTGACGGAACCCTACGAGCCCCTCTGGAACCCTACAGAATACTCCAGGACCCGACAGCACTCTACAAGACCCTTAGCAACACAACGGAACCTCACTAAAACCCTATGGGCTCCTACAGAACACTGCAGGTGCCTACGGAACCCTACAGACCCCTACGGAACCCTACAGACACCTGCGGGCACTTACAGAACCCTGCAGGCCCCTACGGAACCCTACAGGTCCATACAGAACCCCACAGGGCCCTACGGAACTTTACCAGCCACTACGGAACTCTACGGGCCCCTACGGAACCCTGCAGAACCCTCCGGAACCTTACAGAATCCCACGGATTCCTACAGACGTCTGCGGGCACTTACTCAACCCTAGAGGCCCCTACGGAACACTGCCAGCCCCTACGGAAGGAACCCTACGGGCCCCTACAGAACACTACTGGCTCCTGCGGTACTCTACAGGCCTCTAGGGAACCTACGAAGCTCTACGGAGCCCTGTGGATCCTTACGGAACAGTACGGGCCCCTTCAGACCTCTGCGGGCGCTTATGGAAACCTACAGGACCCTACGGAACTGTATGAGACTCTACAGGCCCCTAGGGAACACCACAGGCCCCTACGGAACCGTACGAGACTCTACAGGCCCCTAGGGAACACCACAGGCCCCTACGGAACCCTACACAACCCTCTGGAAACTTATGGAACCCTACAAGCTCCTACCAACCCCTGCGGGCACTTACTCAACCCTACAGGCCCCTACGGAAATCTACGGGACTCTACGGGCCCCTAGGGAACCCTCCAGATTTTGACGGAACCCTACGAGCCCCTCTGGAACCCTACAGAATACTCCAGGACCCGACAGCACTCTATAAGACCCTTAGCGACACAACGGAACCTCACTAAAACCCTATGGGCTCCTACAGAACACTGCAGGTGCCTACGGAACCCTACAGACCCCTACGGAACCCTACAGACACCTGCGGGCACTTACAGAACCCTGCAGGCCCCTACGGAAGCCTACAGGTCCATACAGAACCCCACAGGGCCCTACGGAACTTTACCAGCCACTACGGAACTCTACGGGCCCCTACGGAACCCTGCAGAACCCTCCAGAACCTTACAGAATCCCACAGACTCCTGCGGGCACTTACTCAAATCTACAGGCCCCTACGGAAATCTACGGGACTCTACGGGCCCCTAGGGAACCCTCCAGATTTTGACGGAACCCTACGAGCCCCTCTGGAACCCTACAGAATACTCCAGGACCCGACAGCACTCTACAAGACCCTTAGCAACACAACGGAACCTCACTAAAACCCTATGGGCTCCTACAGAACACTGCAGGTGCCTACGGAACCCTACAGACCCCTACGGAACCCTACAGACACCTGCGGGCACTTACAGAACCCTGCAGGCCCCTACGGAACCCTACAGGTCCATACAGAACCCCACAGGGCCCTACGGAACTTTACCAGCCACTACGGAACTCTACGGGCCCCTACGGAACCCTGCAGAACCCTCCGGAACCTTACAGAATCCCACGGATTCCTACAGACGTCTGCGGGCACTTACTCAACCCTAGAGGCCCCTACGGAACACTGCCAGCCCCTACGGAAGGAACCCTACGGGCCCCTACAGAACACTACTGGCTCCTGCGGTACTCTACAGGCCTCTAGGGAACCTACGAAGCTCTACGGAGCCCTGTGGATCCTTACGGAACAGTACGGGCCCCTTCAGACCTCTGCGGGCGCTTATGGAAACCTACAGGACCCTACGGAACTGTATGAGACTCTACAGGCCCCTAGGGAACACCACAGGCCCCTACGGAACCGTACGAGACTCTACAGGCCCCTAGGGAACACCACAGGCCCCTACGGAACCCTACACAACCCTCTGGAAACTTATGGAACCCTACAAGCTCCTACCAACCCCTGCGGGCACTTACTCAACCCTACAGGCCCCTACGGAAATCTACGGGACTCTACGGGCCCCTAGGGAAGCCTACAGATTTTGACGGAACCCTACGAGCCCCTCTGGAACCCTACAGAATACTCCAGGACCCGACAGCACTCTATAAGACCCTTAGCGACACAACGGAACCTCACTAAAACCCTATGGGCTCCTACAGAACACTGCAGGTGCCTACGGAACCCTACAGACCCCTACGGAACCCTACAGACACCTGCGGGCACTTACAGAACCCTGCAGGCCCCTACGGAAGCCTACAGGTCCATACAGAACCCCACAGGGCCCTACGGAACTTTACCAGCCACTACGGAACTCTACGGGCCCCTACGGAACCCTCCGGAACCTTACAGAATCCCACAGACTCCTGCGGGCACTTACTCAAATCTACAGGCCCCTACGGAAATCTACGGGACTCTACGGGCCCCTAGGGAACCCTCCAGATTTTGACGGAACCCTACGAGCCCCTCTGGAACCCTACAGAATACTCCAGGACCCGACAGCACTCTACAAGACCCTTAGCAACACAACGGAACCTCACTAAAACCCTATGGGCTCCTACAGAACACTGCAGGTGCCTACGGAACCCTACAGACCCCTACGGAATACTACCAGCCACTACGGAAACCTATGGCCCCTACGGAACTCTACGGAACCTGACAGAAACACTGTGGGCCCCTACAGGCCCTTGCGGGCACTTGCAGACCTCTGCAGGAACCCACGGAACTTTATGGAACCCTACCAGCCCCTACGGAAGCCTAAAGACCCTTGCAGGCAGTTACGGAACGGTACAGGGCCCTACGGAACTTTACCAGCCACTACGGAACTCTACGGGCCCCTACGGAACCCTGCAGAACCCTCCAGAACCTTACAGAATCCCACAAACTCCTACAGACTCCTGCGGGCACTTACTCAACCCTAGAGGCCCCTACGGAACACTGCCAGCCCCTACGGAAGGAACCCTACGGGCCCCTACAGAACACTACTGGCTCCTGCGGTACTCTACAGGCCTCTAGGGAACCTACGAAGCTCTACGGAGCCCTGTGGATCCTTACGGAACAGTACGGGCCCCTTCAGACCTCTGCGGGCGCTTATGGAAACCTACAGGACCCTACGGAACTGTATGAGACTCTACAGGCCCCTAGGGAACACCACAGGCCCCTACGGAACCGTACGAGACTCTACAGGCCCCTAGGGAACACCACAGGCCCCTACGGAACCCTACACAACCCTCTGGAAACTTATGGAACCCTACAAGCTCCTACCAACCCCTGCGGGCACTTACTCAACCCTACAGGCCCCTACGGAAATCTACGGGACTCTACGGGCCCCTAGGGAAGCCTACAGATTTTGACAGAACCCTACGAGCCCCTCTGGAACCCTACAGAATACTCCAGGACCCGACAGCACTCTATAAGACCCTTAGCGACACAACGGAACCTCACTAAAACCCTATGGGCTCCTACAGAACACTGCAGGTGCCTACGGAACCCTACAGACCCCTACGGAACCCTACAGACACCTGCGGGCACTTACAGAACCCTGCAGGCCCCTACGGAAGCCTACAGGTCCATACAGAACCCCACAGGGCCCTACGGAACTTTACCAGCCACTACGGAACTCTACGGGCCCCTACGGAACCCTGCAGAACCCTCCAGAACCTTACAGAATCCCACAGACTCCTGCGGGCACTTACTCAAATCTACAGGCCCCTACGGAAATCTACGGGACTCTACGGGCCCCTAGGGAACCCTCCAGATTTTGACGGAACCCTACGAGCCCCTCTGGAACCCTACAGAATACTCCAGGACCCGACAGCACTCTACAAGACCCTTAGCAACACAACGGAACCTCACTAAAACCCTATGGGCTCCTACAGAACACTGCAGGTGCCTACGGAACCCTACAGACCCCTACGGAACCCTACAGACACCTGCGGGCACTTACAGAACCCTGCAGGCCCCTACGGAACCCTACAGGTCCATACAGAACCCCACAGGGCCCTACGGAACTTTACCAGCCACTACGGAACTCTACGGGCCCCTACGGAACCCTGCAGAACCCTCCGGAACCTTACAGAATCCCACGGATTCCTACAGACGTCTGCGGGCACTTACTCAACCCTAGAGGCCCCTACGGAACACTGCCAGCCCCTACGGAAGGAACCCTACGGGCCCCTACAGAACACTACTGGCTCCTGCGGTACTCTACAGGCCTCTAGGGAACCTACGAAGCTCTACGGAGCCCTGTGGATCCTTACGGAACAGTACGGGCCCCTTCAGACCTCTGCGGGCGCTTATGGAAACCTACAGGACCCTACGGAACTGTATGAGACTCTACAGGCCCCTAGGGAACACCACAGGCCCCTACGGAACCGTACGAGACTCTACAGGCCCCTAGGGAACACCACAGGCCCCTACGGAACCCTACACAACCCTCTGGAAACTTATGGAACCCTACAAGCTCCTACCAACCCCTGCGGGCACTTACTCAACCCTACAGGCCCCTACGGAAATCTACGGGACTCTACGGGCCCCTAGGGAAGCCTACAGATTTTGACGGAACCCTACGAGCCCCTCTGGAACCCTACAGAATACTCCAGGACCCGACAGCACTCTACAAGACCCTTAGCAACACAACGGAACCTCACTAAAACCCTATGGGCTCCTACAGAACACTGCAGGTGCCTACGGAACCCTACAGACCCCTACGGAACCCTACAGACACCTGCGGGCACTTACAGAACCCTGCAGGCCCCTACGGAAGCCTACAGGTCCATACAGAACCCCACAGGGCCCTACGGAACTTTACCAGCCACTACGGAACTCTACGGGCCCCTACGGAACCCTGCAGAACCCTCCAGAACCTTACAGAATCCCACAGACTCCTGCGGGCACTTACTCAAATCTACAGGCCCCTACGGAAATCTACGGGACTCTACGGGCCCCTAGGGAACCCTCCAGATTTTGACGGAACCCTACGAGCCCCTCTGGAACCCTACAGAATACTCCAGGACCCGACAGCACTCTACAAGACCCTTAGCAACACAACGGAACCTCACTAAAACCCTATGGGCTCCTACAGAACACTGCAGGTGCCTACGGAACCCTACAGACCCCTACGGAATACTACCAGCCACTACGGAAACCTATGGCCCCTACGGAACTCTACGGAACCTGACAGAAACACTGTGGGCCCCTACAGGCCCTTGCGGGCACTTGCAGACCTCTGCAGGAACCCACGGAACTTTATGGAACCCTACCAGCCCCTACGGAAGCCTAAAGACCCTTGCAGGCAGTTACGGAACGGTACAGGGCCCTACGGAACTTTACCAGCCACTACGGAACTCTACGGGCCCCTACGGAACCCTGCAGAACCCTCCAGAACCTTACAGAATCCCACAAACTCCTACAGACTCCTGCGGGCACTTACACAACCCTACAGGCCCCTACGGAAATCTACGGGACTCTACGCGCCCCTAGGGAACCCTACAGATTTTGACGGAACCCTACGAGCCCCTCTGGAACCCTACAGAATACTCCAGGACCCGACAGCACTCTACAAGACCCTTAGCAACACAACCGAACCTCACTAAAACCCTATGGGCTCCTACAGAACACTGCAGGTGCCTACGGAACCCTACAGACCCCTACGGAACCCTACAGACACCTGCGGGCACTTACAGAACCCTGCAGGCCCCTACGGAAGCCTACAGGTCCATACAGAACCCCACAGGGCCCTACGGAACTTTACCAGCCACTACGGAACTCTACGGGCCCCTACGGAACCCTGCAGAACCCTCCGGAACCTTACAGAATCCCACGGATTCCTACAGACTCCTGCGGGCACTTACTCAAATCTACAGGCCCCTACGGAAATCTACGGGACTCTACGGGCCCCTAGGGAACCCTCCAGATTTTGACGGAACCCTACGAGCCCCTCTGGAACCCTACAGAATACTCCAGGACCCGACAGCACTCTACAAGACCCTTAGCAACACAACGGAACCTCACTAAAACCCTATGGGCTCCTACAGAACACTGCAGGTGCCTACGGAACCCTACAGACCCCTACGGAATACTACCAGCCACTACGGAAACCTATGGCCCCTACGGAACTCTACGGAACCTGACAGAAACACTGTGGGCCCCTACAGGCCCTTGCGGGCACTTGCAGACCTCTGCAGGAACCCACGGAACTTTATGGAACCCTACCAGCCCCTACGGAAGCCTAAAGACCCTTGCAGGCAGTTACGGAACGGTACAGGGCCCTACGGAACTTTACCAGCCACTACGGAACTCTACGGGCCCCTACGGAACCCTGCAGAACCCTCCAGAACCTTACAGAATCCCACAAACTCCTACAGACTCCTGCGGGCACTTACTCAAATCTACAGGCCCCTACGGAAATCTACGGGACTCTACGGGCCCCTAGGGAACCCTCCAGATTTTGACGGAACCCTACGAGCCCCTCTGGAACCCTACAGAATACTCCAGGACCCGACAGCACTCTACAAGACCCTTAGCAACACAACCGAACCTCACTAAAACCCTATGGGCTCCTACAGAACACTGCAGGTGCCTACGGAACCCTACAGACCCCTACGGAACCCTACAGACACCTGCGGGCACTTACAGAACCCTGCAGGCCCCTACGGAAGCCTACAGGTCCATACAGAACCCCACAGGGCCCTACGGAACTTTACCAGCCACTACGGAACTCTACGGGCCCCTACGGAACCCTGCAGAACCCTCCGGAACCTTACAGAATCCCACGGATTCCTACAGACGTCTGCGGGCACTTACTCAACCCTAGAGGCCCCTACGGAACACTGCCAGCCCCTACGGAAGGAACCCTACGGGCCCCTACAGAACACTACTGGCTCCTGCGGTACTCTACAGGCCTCTAGGGAACCTGCGAAGCTCTACGGAGCCCTGTGGATCCTTACGGAACAGTACGGGCCCCTTCAGACCTCTGCGGGCGCTTATGGAAACCTACAGGACCCTACGGAACTGTATGAGACTCTACAGGCCCCTAGGGAACACCACAGGCCCCTACGGAACCGTACGAGACTCTACAGGCCCCTAGGGAACACCACAGGCCCCTACGGAACCCTACACAACCCTCTGGAAACTTATGGAACCCTACAAGCTCCTACCAACCCCTGCGGGCACTTACTCAACCCGACAGGCCCCTACGGAAATCTACGGGACTCTACGGGCCCCTAGGGAACCCTCCAGATTTTGACGGAACCCTACGAGCCCCTCTGGAACCCTACAGAATACTCCAGGACCCGACAGCACTCTATAAGACCCTTAGCGACACAACGGAACCTCACTAAAACCCTATGGGCTCCTACAGAACACTGCAGGTGCCTACGGAACCCTACAGACCCCTACGGAACCCTACAGACACCTGCGGGCACTTACAGAACCCTGCAGGCCCCTACGGAAGCCTACAGGTCCATACAGAACCCCACAGGGCCCTACGGAACTTTACCAGCCACTACGGAACTCTACGGGCCCCTACGGAACCCTGCAGAACCCTCCAGAACCTTACAGAATCCCACAGACTCCTGCGGGCACTTACTCAAATCTACAGGCCCCTACGGAAATCTACGGGACTCTACGGGCCCCTAGGGAACCCTCCAGATTTTGACGGAACCCTACGAGCCCCTCTGGAACCCTACAGAATACTCCAGGACCCGACAGCACTCTACAAGACCCTTAGCAACACAACGGAACCTCACTAAAACCCTATGGGCTCCTACAGAACACTGCAGGTGCCTACGGAACCCTACAGACCCCTACGGAACCCTACAGGTCCATACAGAACCCCACAGGGCCCTACGGAACTTTACCAGCCACTACGGAACTCTACGGGCCCCTACGGAACCCTGCAGAACCCTCCGGAACCTTACAGAATCCCACGGATTCCTACAGACGTCTGCGGGCACTTACTCAACCCTAGAGGCCCCTACGGAACACTGCCAGCCCCTACGGAAGGAACCCTACGGGCCCCTACAGAACACTACTGGCTCCTGCGGTACTCTACAGGCCTCTAGGGAACCTACGAAGCTCTACGGAGCCCTGTGGATCCTTACGGAACAGTACGGGCCCCTTCAGACCTCTGCGGGCGCTTATGGAAACCTACAGGACCCTACGGAACTGTATGAGACTCTACAGGCCCCTAGGGAACACCACAGGCCCCTACGGAACCGTACGAGACTCTACAGGCCCCTAGGGAACACCACAGGCCCCTACGGAACCCTACACAACCCTCTGGAAACTTATGGAACCCTACAAGCTCCTACCAACCCCTGCGGGCACTTACTCAACCCTACAGGCCCCTACGGAAATCTACGGGACTCTACGGGCCCCTAGGGAACCCTCCAGATTTTGACGGAACCCTACGAGCCCCTCTGGAACCCTACAGAATACTCCAGGACCCGACAGCACTCTATAAGACCCTTAGCGACACAACGGAACCTCACTAAAACCCTATGGGCTCCTACAGAACACTGCAGGTGCCTACGGAACCCTACAGACCCCTACGGAACCCTACAGACACCTGCGGGCACTTACAGAACCCTGCAGGCCCCTACGGAAGCCTACAGGTCCATACAGAACCCCACAGGGCCCTACGGAACTTTACCAGCCACTACGGAACTCTACGGGCCCCTACGGAACCCTGCAGAACCCTCCAGAACCTTACAGAATCCCACAGACTCCTGCGGGCACTTACTCAAATCTACAGGCCCCTACGGAAATCTACGGGACTCTACGGGCCCCTAGGGAACCCTCCAGATTTTGACGGAACCCTACGAGCCCCTCTGGAACCCTACAGAATACTCCAGGACCCGACAGCACTCTACAAGACCCTTAGCAACACAACGGAACCTCACTAAAACCCTATGGGCTCCTACAGAACACTGCAGGTGCCTACGGAACCCTACAGACCCCTACGGAATACTACCAGCCACTACGGAAACCTATGGCCCCTACGGAACTCTACGGAACCTGACAGAAACACTGTGGGCCCCTACAGGCCCTTGCGGGCACTTGCAGACCTCTGCAGGAACCCACGGAACTTTATGGAACCCTACCAGCCCCTACGGAAGCCTAAAGACCCTTGCAGGCAGTTACGGAACGGTACAGGGCCCTACGGAACTTTACCAGCCACTACGGAACTCTACGGGCCCCTACGGAACCCTGCAGAACCCTCCAGAACCTTACAGAATCCCACAAACTCCTACAGACTCCTGCGGGCACTTACACAACCCTACAGGCCCCTACGGAAATCTACGGGACTCTACGCGCCCCTAGGGAACCCTACAGATTTTGACGGAACCCTACGAGCCCCTCTGGAACCCTACAGAATACTCCAGGACCCGACAGCACTCTACAAGACCCTTAGCAACACAACCGAACCTCACTAAAACCCTATGGGCTCCTACAGAACACTGCAGGTGCCTACGGAACCCTACAGACCCCTACGGAACCCTACAGACACCTGCGGGCACTTACAGAACCCTGCAGGCCCCTACGGAACCCTACAGGTCCATACAGAACCCCACAGGGCCCTACGGAACTTTACCAGCCACTACGGAACTCTACGGGCCCCTACGGAACCCTGCAGAACCCTCCGGAACCTTACAGAATCCCACGGATTCCTACAGACGTCTGCGGGCACTTACTCAACCCTAGAGGCCCCTACGGAACACTGCCAGCCCCTACGGAAGGAACCCTACGGGCCCCTACAGAACACTACTGGCTCCTGCGGTACTCTACAGGCCTCTAGGGAACCTACGAAGCTCTACGGAGCCCTGTGGATCCTTACGGAACAGTACGGGCCCCTTCAGACCTCTGCGGGCGCTTATGGAAACCTACAGGACCCTACGGAACTGTATGAGACTCTACAGGCCCCTAGGGAACACCACAGGCCCCTACGGAACCGTACGAGACTCTACAGGCCCCTAGGGAACACCACAGGCCCCTACGGAACCCTACACAACCCTCTGGAAACTTATGGAACCCTACAAGCTCCTACCAACCCCTGCGGGCACTTACTCAACCCTACAGGCCCCTACGGAAATCTACGGGACTCTACGGGCCCCTAGGGAAGCCTACAGATTTTGACGGAACCCTACGAGCCCCTCTGGAACCCTACAGAATACTCCAGGACCCGACAGCACTCTATAAGACCCTTAGCGACACAACGGAACCTCACTAAAACCCTATGGGCTCCTACAGAACACTGCAGGTGCCTACGGAACCCTACAGACCCCTACGGAACCCTACAGACACCTGCGGGCACTTACAGAACCCTGCAGGCCCCTACGGAAGCCTACAGGTCCATACAGAACCCCACAGGGCCCTACGGAACTTTACCAGCCACTACGGAACTCTACGGGCCCCTACGGAACCCTGCAGAACCCTCCGGAACCTTACAGAATCCCACAGACTCCTGCGGGCACTTACTCAAATCTACAGGCCCCTACGGAAATCTACGGGACTCTACGGGCCCCTAGGGAACCCTCCAGATTTTGACGGAACCCTACGAGCCCCTCTGGAACCCTACAGAATACTCCAGGACCCGACAGCACTCTACAAGACCCTTAGCAACACAACGGAACCTCACTAAAACCCTATGGGCTCCTACAGAACACTGCAGGTGCCTACGGAACCCTACAGACCCCTACGGAATACTACCAGCCACTACGGAAACCTATGGCCCCTACGGAACTCTACGGAACCTGACAGAAACACTGTGGGCCCCTACAGGCCCTTGCGGGCACTTGCAGACCTCTGCAGGAACCCACGGAACTTTATGGAACCCTACCAGCCCCTACGGAAGCCTAAAGACCCTTGCAGGCAGTTACGGAACGGTACAGGGCCCTACGGAACTTTACCAGCCACTACGGAACTCTACGGGCCCCTACGGAACCCTGCAGAACCCTCCAGAACCTTACAGAATCCCACAAACTCCTACAGACTCCTGCGGGCACTTACACAACCCTACAGGCCCCTACGGAAATCTACGGGACTCTACGCGCCCCTAGGGAACCCTACAGATTTTGACGGAACCCTACGAGCCCCTCTGGAACCCTACAGAATACTCCAGGACCCGACAGCACTCTACAAGACCCTTAGCAACACAACCGAACCTCACTAAAACCCTATGGGCTCCTACAGAACACTGCAGGTGCCTACGGAACCCTACAGACCCCTACGGAACCCTACAGACACCTGCGGGCACTTACAGAACCCTGCAGGCCCCTACGGAACCCTACAGGTCCATACAGAACCCCACAGGGCCCTACGGAACTTTACCAGCCACTACGGAACTCTACGGGCCCCTACGGAACCCTGCAGAACCCTCCGGAACCTTACAGAATCCCACGGATTCCTACAGACGTCTGCGGGCACTTACTCAACCCTAGAGGCCCCTACGGAACACTGCCAGCCCCTACGGAAGGAACCCTACGGGCCCCTACAGAACACTACTGGCTCCTGCGGTACTCTACAGGCCTCTAGGGAACCTACGAAGCTCTACGGAGCCCTGTGGATCCTTACGGAACAGTACGGGCCCCTTCAGACCTCTGCGGGCGCTTATGGAAACCTACAGGACCCTACGGAACTGTATGAGACTCTACAGGCCCCTAGGGAACACCACAGGCCCCTACGGAACCGTACGAGACTCTACAGGCCCCTAGGGAACACCACAGGCCCCTACGGAACCCTACACAACCCTCTGGAAACTTATGGAACCCTACAAGCTCCTACCAACCCCTGCGGGCACTTACTCAACCCTACAGGCCCCTACGGAAATCTACGGGACTCTACGGGCCCCTAGGGAACCCTCCAGATTTTGACGGAACCCTACGAGCCCCTCTGGAACCCTACAGAATACTCCAGGACCCGACAGCACTCTATAAGACCCTTAGCGACACAACGGAACCTCACTAAAACCCTATGGGCTCCTACAGAACACTGCAGGTGCCTACGGAACCCTACAGACCCCTACGGAACCCTACAGACACCTGCGGGCACTTACAGAACCCTGCAGGCCCCTACGGAAGCCTACAGGTCCATACAGAACCCCACAGGGCCCTACGGAACTTTACCAGCCACTACGGAACTCTACGGGCCCCTACGGAACCCTGCAGAACCCTCCGGAACCTTACAGAATCCCACAGACTCCTGCGGGCACTTACTCAAATCTACAGGCCCCTACGGAAATCTACGGGACTCTACGGGCCCCTAGGGAACCCTCCAGATTTTGACGGAACCCTACGAGCCCCTCTGGAACCCTACAGAATACTCCAGGACCCGACAGCACTCTACAAGACCCTTAGCAACACAACGGAACCTCACTAAAACCCTATGGGCTCCTACAGAACACTGCAGGTGCCTACGGAACCCTACAGACCCCTACGGAATACTACCAGCCACTACGGAAACCTATGGCCCCTACGGAACTCTACGGAACCTGACAGAAACACTGTGGGCCCCTACAGGCCCTTGCGGGCACTTGCAGACCTCTGCAGGAACCCACGGAACTTTATGGAACCCTACCAGCCCCTACGGAAGCCTAAAGACCCTTGCAGGCAGTTACGGAACGGTACAGGGCCCTACGGAACTTTACCAGCCACTACGGAACTCTACGGGCCCCTACGGAACCCTGCAGAACCCTCCAGAACCTTACAGAATCCCACAGACTCCTGCGGGCACTTACTCAAATCTACAGGCCCCTACGGAAATCTACGGGACTCTACGGGCCCCTAGGGAACCCTCCAGATTTTGACGGAACCCTACGAGCCCCTCTGGAACCCTACAGAATACTCCAGGACCCGACAGCACTCTACAAGACCCTTAGCAACACAACGGAACCTCACTAAAACCCTATGGGCTCCTACAGAACACTGCAGGTGCCTACGGAACCCTACAGACCCCTACGGAACCCTACAGACACCTGCGGGCACTTACAGAACCCTGCAGGCCCCTACGGAACCCTACAGGTCCATACAGAACCCCACAGGGCCCTACGGAACTTTACCAGCCACTACGGAACTCTACGGGCCCCTACGGAACCCTGCAGAACCCTCCGGAACCTTACAGAATCCCACGGATTCCTACAGACGTCTGCGGGCACTTACTCAACCCTAGAGGCCCCTACGGAACACTGCCAGCCCCTACGGAAGGAACCCTACGGGCCCCTACAGAACACTACTGGCTCCTGCGGTACTCTACAGGCCTCTAGGGAACCTACGAAGCTCTACGGAGCCCTGTGGATCCTTACGGAACAGTACGGGCCCCTTCAGACCTCTGCGGGCGCTTATGGAAACCTACAGGACCCTACGGAACTGTATGAGACTCTACAGGCCCCTAGGGAACACCACAGGCCCCTACGGAACCGTACGAGACTCTACAGGCCCCTAGGGAACACCACAGGCCCCTACGGAACCCTACACAACCCTCTGGAAACTTATGGAACCCTACAAGCTCCTACCAACCCCTGCGGGCACTTACTCAACCCTACAGGCCCCTACGGAAATCTATGGGACTCTACGGGCCCCTAGGGAAGCCTACAGATTTTGACGGAACCCTACGAGCCCCTCTGGAACCCTACAGAATACTCCAGGACCCGACAGCACTCTACAAGACCCTTAGCAACACAACGGAACCTCACTAAAACCCTATGGGCTCCTACAGAACACTGCAGGTGCCTACGGAACCCTACAGACCCCTACGGAACCCTACAGACACCTGCGGGCACTTACAGAACCCTGCAGGCCCCTACGGAAGCCTACAGGTCCATACAGAACCCCACAGGGCCCTACGGAACTTTACCAGCCACTACGGAACTCTACGGGCCCCTACGGAACCCTGCAGAACCCTCCAGAACCTTACAGAATCCCACAGACTCCTGCGGGCACTTACTCAAATCTACAGGCCCCTACGGAAATCTACGGGACTCTACGGGCCCCTAGGGAACCCTCCAGATTTTGACGGAACCCTACGAGCCCCTCTGGAACCCTACAGAATACTCCAGGACCCGACAGCACTCTACAAGACCCTTAGCAACACAACGGAACCTCACTAAAACCCTATGGGCTCCTACAGAACACTGCAGGTGCCTACGGAACCCTACAGACCCCTACGGAACCCTACAGACACCTGCGGGCACTTACAGAACCCTGCAGGCCCCTACGGAACCCTACAGGTCCATACAGAACCCCACAGGGCCCTACGGAACTTTACCAGCCACTACGGAACTCTACGGGCCCCTACGGAACCCTGCAGAACCCTCCGGAACCTTACAGAATCCCACGGATTCCTACAGACGTCTGCGGGCACTTACTCAACCCTAGAGGCCCCTACGGAACACTGCCAGCCCCTACGGAAGGAACCCTACGGGCCCCTACAGAACACTACTGGCTCCTGCGGTACTCTACAGGCCTCTAGGGAACCTACGAAGCTCTACGGAGCCCTGTGGATCCTTACGGAACAGTACGGGCCCCTTCAGACCTCTGCGGGCGCTTATGGAAACCTACAGGACCCTACGGAACTGTATGAGACTCTACAGGCCCCTAGGGAACACCACAGGCCCCTACGGAACCGTACGAGACTCTACAGGCCCCTAGGGAACACCACAGGCCCCTACGGAACCCTACACAACCCTCTGGAAACTTATGGAACCCTACAAGCTCCTACCAACCCCTGCGGGCACTTACTCAACCCTACAGGCCCCTACGGAAATCTACGGGACTCTACGGGCCCCTAGGGAAGCCTACAGATTTTGACGGAACCCTACGAGCCCCTCTGGAACCCTACAGAATACTCCAGGACCCGACAGCACTCTACAAGACCCTTAGCAACACAACGGAACCTCACTAAAACCCTATGGGCTCCTACAGAACACTGCAGGTGCCTACGGAACCCTACAGACCCCTACGGAACCCTACAGACACCTGCGGGCACTTACAGAACCCTGCAGGCCCCTACGGAACCCTAGAGGTCCATACAGAACCCCACAGGGCCCTACGGAATTTACCAGCCACTACGGAACTCTACGGGCCCCTACGGAACCCTGCAGAACCCTCCAGAACCTTACAGAATCCCACAGACTCCTGCGGGCACTTACTCAAATCTACAGGCCCCTACGGAAATCTACGGGACTCTACGGGCCCCTAGGGAACCCTCCAGATTTTGACGGAACCCTACGAGCCCCTCTGGAACCCTACAGAATACTCCAGGACCCGACAGCACTCTACAAGACCCTTAGCAACACAACGGAACCTCACTAAAACCCTATGGGCTCCTACAGAACACTGCAGGTGCCTACGGAACCCTACAGACCCCTACGGAATACTACCAGCCACTACGGAAACCTATGGCCCCTACGGAACTTTTCGGAACCTGACAGAAACACTGTGGGCCCCTACAGGCCCTTGCAGGCACTTGCAGACCTCTGCAGGAACCCACGGAACTTTATGGAACCCTACCAGCCCCTATGGAAGCCTAAAGACCCTTGCAGGCAGTTACGGAACGGTACAGGGCCCTACGGAACTTTACCAGCCACTACGGAACTCTACGGGCCCCTACGGAACCCTGCAGAACCCTCCAGAACCTTACAGAATCCCACAGACTCCTGCGGGCACTTACTCAAATCTACAGGCCCCTACGGAAATCTACGGGACTCTACGGGCCCCTAGGGAACCCTCCAGATTTTGACGGAACCCTACGAGCCCCTCTGGAACCCTACAGAATACTCCAGGACCCGACAGCACTCTACAAGACCCTTAGCAACACAACGGAACCTCACTAAAACCCTATGGGCTCCTACAGAACACTGCAGGTGCCTACGGAACCCTACAGACCCCTACGGAACCCTACAGACACCTGCGGGCACTTACAGAACCCTGCAGGCCCCTACGGAACCCTACAGGTCCATACAGAACCCCACAGGGCCCTACGGAACTTTACCAGCCACTACGGAACTCTACGGGCCCCTACGGAACCCTGCAGAACCCTCCGGAACCTTACAGAATCCCACGGATTCCTACAGACGTCTGCGGGCACTTACTCAACCCTAGAGGCCCCTACGGAACACTGCCAGCCCCTACGGAAGGAACCCTACGGGCCCCTACAGAACACTACTGGCTCCTGCGGTACTCTACAGGCCTCTAGGGAACCTACGAAGCTCTACGGAGCCCTGTGGATCCTTACGGAACAGTACGGGCCCCTTCAGACCTCTGCGGGCGCTTATGGAAACCTACAGGACCCTACGGAACTGTATGAGACTCTACAGGCCCCTAGGGAACACCACAGGCCCCTACGGAACCGTACGAGACTCTACAGGCCCCTAGGGAACACCACAGGCCCCTACGGAACCCTACACAACCCTCTGGAAACTTATGGAACCCTACAAGCTCCTACCAACCCCTGCGGGCACTTACTCAACCCTACAGGCCCCTACGGAAATCTACGGGACTCTACGGGCCCCTAGGGAAGCCTACAGATTTTGACGGAACCCTACGAGCCCCTCTGGAACCCTACAGAATACTCCAGGACCCGACAGCACTCTACAAGACCCTTAGCAACACAACGGAACCTCACTAAAACCCTATGGGCTCCTACAGAACACTGCAGGTGCCTACGGAACCCTACAGACCCCTACGGAACCCTACAGACACCTGCGGGCACTTACAGAACCCTGCAGGCCCCTACGGAACCCTAGAGGTCCATACAGAACCCCACAGGGCCCTACGGAATTTACCAGCCACTACGGAACTCTACGGGCCCCTACGGAACCCTGCAGAACCCTCCAGAACCTTACAGAATCCCACAGACTCCTGCGGGCACTTACTCAAATCTACAGGCCCCTACGGAAATCTACGGGACTCTACGGGCCCCTAGGGAACCCTCCAGATTTTGACGGAACCCTACGAGCCCCTCTGGAACCCTACAGAATACTCCAGGACCCGACAGCACTCTACAAGACCCTTAGCAACACAACGGAACCTCACTAAAACCCTATGGGCTCCTACAGAACACTGCAGGTGCCTACGGAACCCTACAGACCCCTACGGAATACTACCAGCCACTACGGAAACCTATGGCCCCTACGGAACTTTTCGGAACCTGACAGAAACACTGTGGGCCCCTACAGGCCCTTGCAGGCACTTGCAGACCTCTGCAGGAACCCACGGAACTTTATGGAACCCTACCAGCCCCTATGGAAGCCTAAAGACCCTTGCAGGCAGTTACGGAACGGTACAGGGCCCTACGGAACTTTACCAGCCACTACGGAACTCTACGGGCCCCTACGGAACCCTGCAGAACCCTCCAGAACCTTACAGAATCCCACAGACTCCTACAGACCCCTGCGGGCACTTACACAACCCTACAGGCCCCTACGGAAATCTACGGGACTCTACGCGCCCCTAGGGAACCCTCCAGATTTTGACGGAACCCTACGAGCCCCTCTGGAACCCTACAGAATACTCCAGGACCCGACAGCACTCTACAAGACCCTTAGCAACACAACGGAACCTCACTAAAACCCTATGGGCTCCTACAGAACACTGCAGGTGCCTACGGAACCCTACAGACCCCTACGGAACCCTACAGACACCTGCGGGCACTTACAGAACCCTGCAGGCCCCTACGGAACCCTACAGGTCCATACAGAACCCCACAGGGCCCTACGGAACTTTACCAGCCACTACGGAACTCTACGGGCCCCTACGGAACCCTGCAGAACCCTCCGGAACCTTACAGAATCCCACGGATTCCTACAGACGTCTGCGGGCACTTACTCAACCCTAGAGGCCCCTACGGAACACTGCCAGCCCCTACGGAAGGAACCCTACGGGCCCCTACAGAACACTACTGGCTCCTGCGGTACTCTACAGGCCTCTAGGGAACCTACGAAGCTCTACGGAGCCCTGTGGATCCTTACGGAACAGTACGGGCCCCTTCAGACCTCTGCGGGCGCTTATGGAAACCTACAGGACCCTACGGAACTGTATGAGACTCTACAGGCCCCTAGGGAACACCACAGGCCCCTACGGAACCGTACGAGACTCTACAGGCCCCTAGGGAACACCACAGGCCCCTACGGAACCCTACACAACCCTCTGGAAACTTATGGAACCCTACAAGCTCCTACCAACCCCTGCGGGCACTTACTCAACCCTACAGGCCCCTACGGAAATCTACGGGACTCTACGGGCCCCTAGGGAAGCCTACAGATTTTGACGGAACCCTACGAGCCCCTCTGGAACCCTACAGAATACTCCAGGACCCGACAGCACTCTACAAGACCCTTAGCAACACAACGGAACCTCACTAAAACCCTATGGGCTCCTACAGAACACTGCAGGTGCCTACGGAACCCTACAGACCCCTACGGAACCCTACAGACACCTGCGGGCACTTACAGAACCCTGCAGGCACCTACGGAAGCCTACAGGTCCATACAGAACCCCACAGGGCCCTACGGAACTTTACCAGCCACTACGGAACTCTACGGGCCCCTACGGAACCCTGCAGAACCCTCCAGAACCTTACAGAATCCCACAGACTCCTGCGGGCACTTACTCAAATCTACAGGCCCCTACGGAAATCTACGGGACTCTACGGGCCCCTAGGGAACCCTCCAGATTTTGACGGAACCCTACGAGCCCCTCTGGAACCCTACAGAATACTCCAGGACCCGACAGCACTCTACAAGACCCTTAGCAACACAACGGAACCTCACTAAAACCCTATGGGCTCCTACAGAACACTGCAGGTGCCTACGGAACCCTACAGACCCCTACGGAACCCTACAGACACCTGCGGGCACTTACAGAACCCTGCAGGCCCCTACGGAAGCCTACAGGTCCATACAGAACCCCACAGGGCCCTACGGAACTTTACCAGCCACTACGGAACTCTACGGGCCCCTACGGAACCCTGCAGAACCCTCCAGAACCTTACAGAATCCCACAGACTCCTGCGGGCACTTACTCAAATCTACAGGCCCCTACGGAAATCTACGGGACTCTACGGGCCCCTAGGGAACCCTCCAGATTTTGACGGAACCCTACGAGCCCCTCTGGAACCCTACAGAATACTCCAGGACCCGACAGCACTCTATAAGACCCTTAGCGACACAACGGAACCTCACTAAAACCCTATGGGCTCCTACAGAACACTGCAGGTGCCTACGGAACCCTACAGACCCCTACGGAATACTACCAGCCACTACGGAAACCTATGGCCCCTACGGAACTCTACGGAACCTGACAGAAACACTGTGGGCCCCTACAGGCCCTTGCGGGCACTTGCAGACCTCTGCAGGAACCCACGGAACTTTATGGAACCCTACCAGCCCCTACGGAAGCCTAAAGACCCTTGCAGGCAGTTACGGAACGGTACAGGGCCCTACGGAACTTTACCAGCCACTACGGAACTCTACGGGCCCCTACGGAACCCTGCAGAACCCTCCGGAACCTTACAGAATCCCACGGATTCCTACAGACGTCTGCGGGCACTTACTCAACCCTAGAGGCCCCTACGGAACACTGCCAGCCCCTACGGAAGGAACCCTACGGGCCCCTACAGAACACTACTGGCTCCTGCGGTACTCTACAGGCCTCTAGGGAACCTACGAAGCTCTACGGAGCCCTGTGGATCCTTACGGAACAGTACGGGCCCCTTCAGACCTCTGCGGGCGCTTATGGAAACCTACAGGACCCTACGGAACTGTATGAGACTCTACAGGCCCCTAGGGAACACCACAGGCCCCTACGGAACCGTAGGAGACTCTACAGGCCCCTAGGGAACACCACAGGCCCCTACGGAACCCTACACAACCCTCTGGAAACTTATGGAACCCTACAAGCTCCTACCAACCCCTGCGGGCACTTACTCAACCCTACAGGCCCCTACGGAAATCTACGGGACTCTACGGGCCCCTAGGGAAGCCTACAGATTTTGACGGAACCCTACGAGCCCCTCTGGAACCCTACAGAATACTCCAGGACCCGACAGCACTCTACAAGACCCTTAGCAACACAACGGAACCTCACTAAAACCCTATGGGCTCCTACAGAACACTGCAGGTGCCTACGGAACCCTACAGACCCCTACGGAACCCTACAGACACCTGCGGGCACTTACAGAACCCTGCAGGCCCCTACGGAAGCCTACAGGTCCATACAGAACCCCACAGGGCCCTACGGAACTTTACCAGCCACTACGGAACTCTACGGGCCCCTACGGAACCCTGCAGAACCCTCCAGAACCTTACAGAATCCCACAGACTCCTGCGGGCACTTACTCAAATCTACAGGCCCCTACGGAAATCTACGGGACTCTACGGGCCCCTAGGGAACCCTCCAGATTTTGACGGAACCCTACGAGCCCCTCTGGAACCCTACAGAATACTCCAGGACCCGACAGCACTCTATAAGACCCTTAGCGACACAACGGAACCTCACTAAAACCCTATGGGCTCCTACAGAACACTGCAGGTGCCTACGGAACCCTACAGACCCCTACGGAATACTACCAGCCACTACGGAAACCTATGGCCCCTACGGAACTCTACGGAACCTGACAGAAACACTGTGGGCCCCTACAGGCCCTTGCGGGCACTTGCAGACCTCTGCAGGAACCCACGGAACTTTATGGAACCCTACCAGCCCCTACGGAAGCCTAAAGACCCTTGCAGGCAGTTACGGAACGGTACAGGGCCCTACGGAACTTTACCAGCCACTACGGAACTCTACGGGCCCCTACGGAACCCTGCAGAACCCTCCGGAACCTTACAGAATCCCACGGATTCCTACAGACGTCTGCGGGCACTTACTCAACCCTAGAGGCCCCTACGGAACACTGCCAGCCCCTACGGAAGGAACCCTACGGGCCCCTACAGAACACTACTGGCTCCTGCGGTACTCTACAGGCCTCTAGGGAACCTACGAAGCTCTACGGAGCCCTGTGGATCCTTACGGAACAGTACGGGCCCCTTCAGACCTCTGCGGGCGCTTATGGAAACCTACAGGACCCTACGGAACTGTATGAGACTCTACAGGCCCCTAGGGAACACCACAGGCCCCTACGGAACCGTACGAGACTCTACAGGCCCCTAGGGAACACCACAGGCCCCTACGGAACCCTACACAACCCTCTGGAAACTTATGGAACCCTACAAGCTCCTACCAACCCCTGTGGGCACTTACTCAACCCTACAGGCCCCTACGGAAATCTACGGGACTCTACGGGCCCCTAGGGAACCCTCCAGATTTTGACGGAACCCTACGAGCCCCTCTGGAACCCTACAGAATACTCCAGGACCCGACAGCACTCTATAAGACCCTTAGCGACACAACGGAACCTCACTAAAACCCTATGGGCTCCTACAGAACACTGCAGGTGCCTACGGAACCCTACAGACCCCTACGGAACCCTACAGACACCTGCGGGCACTTACAGAACCCTGCAGGCCCCTACGGAAGCCTACAGGTCCATACAGAACCCCACAGGGCCCTACGGAACTTTACCAGCCACTACGGAACTCTACGGGCCCCTACGGAACCCTGCAGAACCCTCCAGAACCTTACAGAATCCCACAGACTCCTGCGGGCACTTACTCAAATCTACAGGCCCCTACGGAAATCTACGGGACTCTACGGGCCCCTAGGGAACCCTCCAGATTTTGACGGAACCCTACGAGCCCCTCTGGAACCCTACAGAATACTCCAGGACCCGACAGCACTCTACAAGACCCTTAGCAACACAACGGAACCTCACTAAAACCCTATGGGCTCCTACAGAACACTGCAGGTGCCTACGGAACCCTACAGACCCCTACGGAATACTACCAGCCACTACGGAAACCTATGGCCCCTACGGAACTCTACGGAACCTGACAGAAACACTGTGGGCCCCTACAGGCCCTTGCGGGCACTTGCAGACCTCTGCAGGAACCCACGGAACTTTATGGAACCCTACCAGCCCCTACGGAAGCCTAAAGACCCTTGCAGGCAGTTACGGAACGGTACAGGGCCCTACGGAACTTTACCAGCCACTACGGAACTCTACGGGCCCCTACGGAACCCTGCAGAACCCTCCAGAACCTTACAGAATCCCACAAACTCCTACAGACTCCTGCGGGCACTTACACAACCCTACAGGCCCCTACGGAAATCTACGGGACTCTACGCGCCCCTAGGGAACCCTACAGATTTTGACGGAACCCTACGAGCCCCTCTGGAACCCTACAGAATACTCCAGGACCCGACAGCACTCTACAAGACCCTTAGCAACACAACCGAACCTCACTAAAACCCTATGGGCTCCTACAGAACACTGCAGGTGCCTACGGAACCCTACAGACCCCTACGGAACCCTACAGACACCTGCGGGCACTTACAGAACCCTGCAGGCCCCTACGGAACCCTACAGGTCCATACAGAACCCCACAGGGCCCTACGGAACTTTACCAGCCACTACGGAACTCTACGGGCCCCTACGGAACCCTGCAGAACCCTCCGGAACCTTACAGAATCCCACGGATTCCTACAGACGTCTGCGGGCACTTACTCAACCCTAGAGGCCCCTACGGAACACTGCCAGCCCCTACGGAAGGAACCCTACGGGCCCCTACAGAACACTACTGGCTCCTGCGGTACTCTACAGGCCTCTAGGGAACCTACGAAGCTCTACGGAGCCCTGTGGATCCTTACGGAACAGTACGGGCCCCTTCAGACCTCTGCGGGCGCTTATGGAAACCTACAGGACCCTACGGAACTGTATGAGACTCTACAGGCCCCTAGGGAACACCACAGGCCCCTACGGAACCGTACGAGACTCTACAGGCCCCTAGGGAACACCACAGGCCCCTACGGAACCCTACACAACCCTCTGGAAACTTATGGAACCCTACAAGCTCCTACCAACCCCTGCGGGCACTTACTCAACCCTACAGGCCCCTACGGAAATCTACGGGACTCTACGCGCCCCTAGGGAAGCCTACAGATTTTGACGGAACCCTACGAGCCCCTCTGGAACCCTACAGAATACTCCAGGACCCGACAGCACTCTATAAGACCCTTAGCGACACAACGGAACCTCACTAAAACCCTATGGGCTCCTACAGAACACTGCAGGTGCCTACGGAACCCTACAGACCCCTACGGAACCCTACAGACACCTGCGGGCACTTACAGAACCCTGCAGGCCCCTACGGAAGCCTACAGGTCCATACAGAACCCCACAGGGCCCTACGGAACTTTACCAGCCACTACGGAACTCTACGGGCCCCTACGGAACCCTGCAGAACCCTCCGGAACCTTACAGAATCCCACAGACTCCTGCGGGCACTTACTCAAATCTACAGGCCCCTACGGAAATCTACGGGACTCTACGGGCCCCTAGGGAACCCTCCAGATTTTGACGGAACCCTACGAGCCCCTCTGGAACCCTACAGAATACTCCAGGACCCGACAGCACTCTACAAGACCCTTAGCAACACAACGGAACCTCACTAAAACCCTATGGGCTCCTACAGAACACTGCAGGTGCCTACGGAACCCTACAGACCCCTACGGAATACTACCAGCCACTACGGAAACCTATGGCCCCTACGGAACTCTACGGAACCTGACAGAAACACTGTGGGCCCCTACAGGCCCTTGCGGGCACTTGCAGACCTCTGCAGGAACCCACGGAACTTTATGGAACCCTACCAGCCCCTACGGAAGCCTAAAGACCCTTGCAGGCAGTTACGGAACGGTACAGGGCCCTACGGAACTTTACCAGCCACTACGGAACTCTACGGGCCCCTACGGAACCCTGCAGAACCCTCCAGAACCTTACAGAATCCCACAGACTCCTGCGGGCACTTACTCAAATCTACAGGCCCCTACGGAAATCTACGGGACTCTACGGGCCCCTAGGGAACCCTCCAGATTTTGACGGAACCCTACGAGCCCCTCTGGAACCCTACAGAATACTCCAGGACCCGACAGCACTCTACAAGACCCTTAGCAACACAACGGAACCTCACTAAAACCCTATGGGCTCCTACAGAACACTGCAGGTGCCTACGGAACCCTACAGACCCCTACGGAACCCTACAGACACCTGCGGGCACTTACAGAACCCTGCAGGCCCCTACGGAACCCTACAGGTCCATACAGAACCCCACAGGGCCCTACGGAACTTTACCAGCCACTACGGAACTCTACGGGCCCCTACGGAACCCTGCAGAACCCTCCGGAACCTTACAGAATCCCACGGATTCCTACAGACGTCTGCGGGCACTTACTCAACCCTAGAGGCCCCTACGGAACACTGCCAGCCCCTACGGAAGGAACCCTACGGGCCCCTACAGAACACTACTGGCTCCTGCGGTACTCTACAGGCCTCTAGGGAACCT
Organism: Numenius arquata; assembly: GCF_964106895.1. Lineage (NCBI taxonomy): Eukaryota > Metazoa > Chordata > Aves > Charadriiformes > Scolopacidae > Numenius > Numenius arquata. Next base: position 99,117 of record NW_027414335.1, read on the forward strand.
ACGAAGCTCTACGGAGCCCTGTGGATCCTTACGGAACAGTACGGGCCCCTTCAGACCTCTGCGGGCGCTTATGGAAACCTACAGGACCCTACGGAACTGTATGAGACTCTACAGGCCCCTAGGGAACACCACAGGCCCCTACGGAACCGTACGAGACTCTACAGGCCCCTAGGGAACACCACAGGCCCCTACGGAACCCTACACAACCCTCTGGAAACTTATGGAACCCTACAAGCTCCTACCAACCCCTGCGGGCACTTACTCAACCCTACAGGCCCCTACGGAAATCTACGGGACTCTACGGGCCCCTAGGGAAGCCTACAGATTTTGACGGAACCCTACGAGCCCCTCTGGAACCCTACAGAATACTCCAGGACCCGACAGCACTCTACAAGACCCTTAGCAACACAACGGAACCTCACTAAAACCCTATGGGCTCCTACAGAACACTGCAGGTGCCTACGGAACCCTACAGACCCCTACGGAACCCTACAGACACCTGCGGGCACTTACAGAACCCTGCAGGCCCCTACGGAAGCCTACAGGTCCATACAGAACCCCACAGGGCCCTACGGAACTTTACCAGCCACTACGGAACTCTACGGGCCCCTACGGAACCCTGCAGAACCCTCCAGAACCTTACAGAATCCCACAGACTCCTGCGGGCACTTACTCAAATCTACAGGCCCCTACGGAAATCTACGGGACTCTACGGGCCCCTAGGGAACCCTCCAGATTTTGACGGAACCCTACGAGCCCCTCTGGAACCCTACAGAATACTCCAGGACCCGACAGCACTCTACAAGACCCTTAGCAACACAACGGAACCTCACTAAAACCCTATGGGCTCCTACAGAACACTGCAGGTGCCTACGGAACCCTACAGACCCCTACGGAACCCTACAGACACCTGCGGGCACTTACAGAACCCTGCAGGCCCCTACGGAACCCTACAGGTCCATACAGAACCCCACAGGGCCCTACGGAACTTTACCAGCCACTACGGAACTCTACGGGCCCCTACGGAACCCTGCAGAACCCTCCGGAACCTTACAGAATCCCACGGATTCCTACAGACGTCTGCGGGCACTTACTCAACCCTAGAGGCCCCTACGGAACACTGCCAGCCCCTACGGAAGGAACCCTACGGGCCCCTACAGAACACTACTGGCTCCTGCGGTACTCTACAGGCCTCTAGGGAACCTACGAAGCTCTACGGAGCCCTGTGGATCCTTACGGAACAGTACGGGCCCCTTCAGACCTCTGCGGGCGCTTATGGAAACCTACAGGACCCTACGGAACTGTATGAGACTCTACAGGCCCCTAGGGAACACCACAGGCCCCTACGGAACCGTACGAGACTCTACAGGCCCCTAGGGAACACCACAGGCCCCTACGGAACCCTACACAACCCTCTGGAAACTTATGGAACCCTACAAGCTCCTACCAACCCCTGTGGGCACTTACTCAACCCTACAGGCCCCTACGGAAATCTACGGGACTCTACGGGCCCCTAGGGAACCCTCCAGATTTTGACGGAACCCTACGAGCCCCTCTGGAACCCTACAGAATACTCCAGGACCCGACAGCACTCTATAAGACCCTTAGCAACACAACGGAACCTCACTAAAACCCTATGGGCTCCTACAGAACACTGCAGGTGCCTACGGAACCCTACAGACCCCTACGGAACCCTACAGACACCTGCGGGCACTTACAGAACCCTGCAGGCCCCTACGGAAGCCTACAGGTCCATACAGAACCCCACAGGGCCCTACGGAACTTTACCAGCCACTACGGAACTCTACGGGCCCCTACGGAACCCTGCAGAACCCTCCAGAACCTTACAGAATCCCACAGACTCCTGCGGGCACTTACTCAAATCTACAGGCCCCTACGGAAATCTACGGGACTCTACGGGCCCCTAGGGAACCCTCCAGATTTTGACGGAACCCTACGAGCCCCTCTGGAACCCTACAGAATACTCCAGGACCCGACAGCACTCTACAAGACCCTTAGCAACACAACGGAACCTCACTAAAACCCTATGGGCTCCTACAGAACACTGCAGGTGCCTACGGAACCCTACAGACCCCTACGGAATACTACCAGCCACTACGGAAACCTATGGCCCCTACGGAACTCTACGGAACCTGACAGAAACACTGTGGGCCCCTACAGGCCCTTGCGGGCACTTGCAGACCTCTGCAGGAACCCACGGAACTTTATGGAACCCTACCAGCCCCTACGGAAGCCTAAAGACCCTTGCAGGCAGTTACGGAACGGTACAGGGCCCTACGGAACTTTACCAGCCACTACGGAACTCTACGGGCCCCTACGGAACCCTGCAGAACCCTCCAGAACCTTACAGAATCCCACAAACTCCTACAGACTCCTGCGGGCACTTACACAACCCTACAGGCCCCTACGGAAATCTACGGGACTCTACGCGCCCCTAGGGAACCCTCCAGATTTTGACGGAACCCTACGAGCCCCTCTGGAACCCTACAGAATACTCCAGGACCCGACAGCACTCTACAAGACCCTTAGCAACACAACCGAACCTCACTAAAACCCTATGGGCTCCTACAGAACACTGCAGGTGCCTACGGAACCCTACAGACCCCTACGGAACCCTACAGACACCTGCGGGCACTTACAGAACCCTGCAGGCCCCTACGGAACCCTACAGGTCCATACAGAACCCCACAGGGCCCTACGGAACTTTACCAGCCACTACGGAACTCTACGGGCCCCTACGGAACCCTGCAGAACCCTCCGGAACCTTACAGAATCCCACGGATTCCTACAGACGTCTGCGGGCACTTACTCAACCCTAGAGGCCCCTACGGAACACTGCCAGCCCCTACGGAAGGAACCCTACGGGCCCCTACAGAACACTACTGGCTCCTGCGGTACTCTACAGGCCTCTAGGGAACCTACGAAGCTCTACGGAGCCCTGTGGATCCTTACGGAACAGTACGGGCCCCTTCAGACCTCTGCGGGCGCTTATGGAAACCTACAGGACCCTACGGAACTGTATGAGACTCTACAGGCCCCTAGGGAACACCACAGGCCCCTACGGAACCGTAGGAGACTCTACAGGCCCCTAGGGAACACCACAGGCCCCTACGGAACCCTACACAACCCTCTGGAAACTTATGGAACCCTACAAGCTCCTACCAACCCCTGCGGGCACTTACTCAACCCTACAGGCCCCTACGGAAATCTACGGGACTCTACGCGCCCCTAGGGAAGCCTACAGATTTTGACGGAACCCTACGAGCCCCTCTGGAACCCTACAGAATACTCCAGGACCCGACAGCACTCTATAAGACCCTTAGCGACACAACGGAACCTCACTAAAACCCTATGGGCTCCTACAGAACACTGCAGGTGCCTACGGAACCCTACAGACCCCTACGGAACCCTACAGACACCTGCGGGCACTTACAGAACCCTGCAGGCCCCTACGGAAGCCTACAGGTCCATACAGAACCCCACAGGGCCCTACGGAACTTTACCAGCCACTACGGAACTCTACGGGCCCCTACGGAACCCTGCAGAACCCTCCGGAACCTTACAGAATCCCACAGACTCCTGCGGGCACTTACTCAAATCTACAGGCCCCTACGGAAATCTACGGGACTCTACGGGCCCCTAGGGAACCCTCCAGATTTTGACGGAACCCTACGAGCCCCTCTGGAACCCTACAGAATACTCCAGGACCCGACAGCACTCTACAAGACCCTTAGCAACACAACGGAACCTCACTAAAACCCTATGGGCTCCTACAGAACACTGCAGGTGCCTACGGAACCCTACAGACCCCTACGGAATACTACCAGCCACTACGGAAACCTATGGCCCCTACGGAACTCTACGGAACCTGACAGAAACACTGTGGGCCCCTACAGGCCCTTGCGGGCACTTGCAGACCTCTGCAGGAACCCACGGAACTTTATGGAACCCTACCAGCCCCTACGGAAGCCTAAAGACCCTTGCAGGCAGTTACGGAACGGTACAGGGCCCTACGGAACTTTACCAGCCACTACGGAACTCTACGGGCCCCTACGGAACCCTGCAGAACCCTCCAGAACCTTACAGAATCCCACAGACTCCTGCGGGCACTTACTCAAATCTACAGGCCCCTACGGAAATCTACGGGACTCTACGGGCCCCTAGGGAACCCTCCAGATTTTGACGGAACCCTACGAGCCCCTCTGGAACCCTACAGAATACTCCAGGACCCGACAGCACTCTACAAGACCCTTAGCAACACAACGGAACCTCACTAAAACCCTATGGGCTCCTACAGAACACTGCAGGTGCCTACGGAACCCTACAGACCCCTACGGAACCCTACAGACACCTGCGGGCACTTACAGAACCCTGCAGGCCCCTACGGAACCCTACAGGTCCATACAGAACCCCACAGGGCCCTACGGAACTTTACCAGCCACTACGGAACTCTACGGGCCCCTACGGAACCCTGCAGAACCCTCCGGAACCTTACAGAATCCCACGGATTCCTACAGACGTCTGCGGGCACTTACTCAACCCTAGAGGCCCCTACGGAACACTGCCAGCCCCTACGGAAGGAACCCTACGGGCCCCTACAGAACACTACTGGCTCCTGCGGTACTCTACAGGCCTCTAGGGAACCTACGAAGCTCTACGGAGCCCTGTGGATCCTTACGGAACAGTACGGGCCCCTTCAGACCTCTGCGGGCGCTTATGGAAACCTACAGGACCCTACGGAACTGTATGAGACTCTACAGGCCCCTAGGGAACACCACAGGCCCCTACGGAACCGTACGAGACTCTACAGGCCCCTAGGGAACACCACAGGCCCCTACGGAACCCTACACAACCCTCTGGAAACTTATGGAACCCTACAAGCTCCTACCAACCCCTGCGGGCACTTACTCAACCCTACAGGCCCCTACGGAAATCTACGGGACTCTACGGGCCCCTAGGGAAGCCTACAGATTTTGACGGAACCCTACGAGCCCCTCTGGAACCCTACAGAATACTCCAGGACCCGACAGCACTCTACAAGACCCTTAGCAACACAACGGAACCTCACTAAAACCCTATGGGCTCCTACAGAACACTGCAGGTGCCTACGGAACCCTACAGACCCCTACGGAACCCTACAGACACCTGCGGGCACTTACAGAACCCTGCAGGCCCCTACGGAAGCCTACAGGTCCATACAGAACCCCACAGGGCCCTACGGAACTTTACCAGCCACTACGGAACTCTACGGGCCCCTACGGAACCCTGCAGAACCCTCCAGAACCTTACAGAATCCCACAGACTCCTGCGGGCACTTACTCAAATCTACAGGCCCCTACGGAAATCTACGGGACTCTACGGGCCCCTAGGGAACCCTCCAGATTTTGACGGAACCCTACGAGCCCCTCTGGAACCCTACAGAATACTCCAGGACCCGACAGCACTCTACAAGACCCTTAGCAACACAACGGAACCTCACTAAAACCCTATGGGCTCCTACAGAACACTGCAGGTGCCTACGGAACCCTACAGACCCCTACGGAACCCTACAGACACCTGCGGGCACTTACAGAACCCTGCAGGCCCCTACGGAAGCCTACAGGTCCATACAGAACCCCACAGGGCCCTACGGAACTTTACCAGCCACTACGGAACTCTACGGGCCCCTACGGAACCCTGCAGAACCCTCCAGAACCTTACAGAATCCCACAGACTCCTGCGGGCACTTACTCAAATCTACAGGCCCCTACGGAAATCTACGGGACTCTACGGGCCCCTAGGGAACCCTCCAGATTTTGACGGAACCCTACGAGCCCCTCTGGAACCCTACAGAATACTCCAGGACCCGACAGCACTCTACAAGACCCTTAGCAACACAACGGAACCTCACTAAAACCCTATGGGCTCCTACAGAACACTGCAGGTGCCTACGGAACCCTACAGACCCCTACGGAATACTACCAGCCACTACGGAAACCTATGGCCCCTACGGAACTTTTCGGAACCTGACAGAAACACTGTGGGCCCCTACAGGCCCTTGCAGGCACTTGCAGACCTCTGCAGGAACCCACGGAACTTTATGGAACCCTACCAGCCCCTATGGAAGCCTAAAGACCCTTGCAGGCAGTTACGGAACGGTACAGGGCCCTACGGAACTTTACCAGCCACTACGGAACTCTACGGGCCCCTACGGAACCCTGCAGAACCCTCCAGAACCTTACAGAATCCCACAGACTCCTACAGACCCCTGCGGGCACTTACACAACCCTACAGGCCCCTACGGAAATCTACGGGACTCTACGCGCCCCTAGGGAACCCTCCAGATTTTGACGGAACCCTACGAGCCCCTCTGGAACCCTACAGAATACTCCAGGACCCGACAGCACTCTACAAGACCCTTAGCAACACAACGGAACCTCACTAAAACCCTATGGGCTCCTACAGAACACTGCAGGTGCCTACGGAACCCTACAGACCCCTACGGAACCCTACAGACACCTGCGGGCACTTACAGAACCCTGCAGGCCCCTACGGAACCCTACAGGTCCATACAGAACCCCACAGGGCCCTACGGAACTTTACCAGCCACTACGGAACTCTACGGGCCCCTACGGAACCCTGCAGAACCCTCCGGAACCTTACAGAATCCCACGGATTCCTACAGACGTCTGCGGGCACTTACTCAACCCTAGAGGCCCCTACGGAACACTGCCAGCCCCTACGGAAGGAACCCTACGGGCCCCTACAGAACACTACTGGCTCCTGCGGTACTCTACAGGCCTCTAGGGAACCTACGAAGCTCTACGGAGCCCTGTGGATCCTTACGGAACAGTACGGGCCCCTTCAGACCTCTGCGGGCGCTTATGGAAACCTACAGGACCCTACGGAACTGTATGAGACTCTACAGGCCCCTAGGGAACACCACAGGCCCCTACGGAACCGTACGAGACTCTACAGGCCCCTAGGGAACACCACAGGCCCCTACGGAACCCTACACAACCCTCTGGAAACTTATGGAACCCTACAAGCTCCTACCAACCCCTGCGGGCACTTACTCAACCCTACAGGCCCCTACGGAAATCTACGGGACTCTACGGGCCCCTAGGGAAGCCTACAGATTTTGACGGAACCCTACGAGCCCCTCTGGAACCCTACAGAATACTCCAGGACCCGACAGCACTCTACAAGACCCTTAGCAACACAACGGAACCTCACTAAAACCCTATGGGCTCCTACAGAACACTGCAGGTGCCTACGGAACCCTACAGACCCCTACGGAATACTACCAGCCACTACGGAAACCTATGGCCCCTACGGAACTCTACGGAACCTGACAGAAACACTGTGGGCCCCTACAGGCCCTTGCGGGCACTTGCAGACCTCTGCAGGAACCCACGGAACTTTATGGAACCCTACCAGCCCCTACGGAAGCCTAAAGACCCTTGCAGGCAGTTACGGAACGGTACAGGGCCCTACGGAACTTTACCAGCCACTACGGAACTCTACGGGCCCCTACGGAACCCTGCAGAACCCTCCGGAACCTTACAGAATCCCACGGATTCCTACAGACGTCTGCGGGCACTTACTCAACCCTAGAGGCCCCTACGGAACACTGCCAGCCCCTACGGAAGGAACCCTACGGGCCCCTACAGAACACTACTGGCTCCTGCGGTACTCTACAGGCCTCTAGGGAACCTACGAAGCTCTACGGAGCCCTGTGGATCCTTACGGAACAGTACGGGCCCCTTCAGACCTCTGCGGGCGCTTATGGAAACCTACAGGACCCTACGGAACTGTATGAGACTCTACAGGCCCCTAGGGAACACCACAGGCCCCTACGGAACCGTACGAGACTCTACAGGCCCCTAGGGAACACCACAGGCCCCTACGGAACCCTACACAACCCTCTGGAAACTTATGGAACCCTACAAGCTCCTACCAACCCCTGCGGGCACTTACTCAACCCTACAGGCCCCTACGGAAATCTACGGGACTCTACGGGCCCCTAGGGAAGCCTACAGATTTTGACGGAACCCTACGAGCCCCTCTGGAACCCTACAGAATACTCCAGGACCCGACAGCACTCTACAAGACCCTTAGCAACACAACGGAACCTCACTAAAACCCTATGGGCTCCTACAGAACACTGCAGGTGCCTACGGAACCCTACAGACCCCTACGGAACCCTACAGACACCTGCGGGCACTTACAGAACCCTGCAGGCCCCTACGGAAGCCTACAGGTCCATACAGAACCCCACAGGGCCCTACGGAACTTTACCAGCCACTACGGAACTCTACGGGCCCCTACGGAACCCTGCAGAACCCTCCAGAACCTTACAGAATCCCACAGACTCCTGCGGGCACTTACTCAAATCTACAGGCCCCTACGGAAATCTACGGGACTCTACGGGCCCCTAGGGAACCCTCCAGATTTTGACGGAACCCTACGAGCCCCTCTGGAACCCTACAGAATACTCCAGGACCCGACAGCACTCTACAAGACCCTTAGCAACACAACGGAACCTCACTAAAACCCTATGGGCTCCTACAGAACACTGCAGGTGCCTACGGAACCCTACAGACCCCTACGGAACCCTACAGACACCTGCGGGCACTTACAGAACCCTGCAGGCCCCTACGGAAGCCTACAGGTCCATACAGAACCCCACAGGGCCCTACGGAACTTTACCAGCCACTACGGAACTCTACGGGCCCCTACGGAACCCTGCAGAACCCTCCAGAACCTTACAGAATCCCACAGACTCCTGCGGGCACTTACTCAAATCTACAGGCCCCTACGGAAATCTACGGGACTCTACGGGCCCCTAGGGAACCCTCCAGATTTTGACGGAACCCTACGAGCCCCTCTGGAACCCTACAGAATACTCCAGGACCCGACAGCACTCTATAAGACCCTTAGCGACACAACGGAACCTCACTAAAACCCTATGGGCTCCTACAGAACACTGCAGGTGCCTACGGAACCCTACAGACCCCTACGGAATACTACCAGCCACTACGGAAACCTATGGCCCCTACGGAACTCTACGGAACCTGACAGAAACACTGTGGGCCCCTACAGGCCCTTGCGGGCACTTGCAGACCTCTGCAGGAACCCACGGAACTTTATGGAACCCTACCAGCCCCTACGGAAGCCTAAAGACCCTTGCAGGCAGTTACGGAACGGTACAGGGCCCTACGGAACTTTACCAGCCACTACGGAACTCTACGGGCCCCTACGGAACCCTGCAGAACCCTCCGGAACCTTACAGAATCCCACGGATTCCTACAGACGTCTGCGGGCACTTACTCAACCCTAGAGGCCCCTACGGAACACTGCCAGCCCCTACGGAAGGAACCCTATGGGCCCCTACAGAACACTACTGGCTCCTGCGGTACTCTACAGGCCTCTAGGGAACCTACGAAGCTCTACGGAGCCCTGTGGATCCTTACGGAACAGTACGGGCCCCTTCAGACCTCTGCGGGCGCTTATGGAAACCTACAGGACCCTACGGAACTGTATGAGACTCTACAGGCCCCTAGGGAACACCACAGGCCCCTACGGAACCGTACGAGACTCTACAGGCCCCTAGGGAACACCACAGGCCCCTACGGAACCCTACACAACCCTCTGGAAACTTATGGAACCCTACAAGCTCCTACCAACCCCTGCGGGCACTTACTCAACCCTACAGGCCCCTACGGAAATCTACGGGACTCTACGGGCCCCTAGGGAAGCCTCCAGATTTTGACGGAACCCTACGAGCCCCTCTGGAACCCTACAGAATACTCCAGGACCCGACAGCACTCTACAAGACCCTTAGCAACACAACGGAACCTCACTAAAACCCTATGGGCTCCTACAGAACACTGCAGGTGCCTACGGAACCCTACAGACCCCTACGGAACCCTACAGACACCTGCGGGCACTTACAGAACCCTGCAGGCCCCTACGGAACCCTAGAGGTCCATACAGAACCCCACAGGGCCCTACGGAACTTTACCAGCCACTACGGAACTCTACGGGCCCCTACGGAACCCTGCAGAACCCTCCAGAACCTTACAGAATCCCACAGACTCCTGCGGGCACTTACTCAAATCTACAGGCCCCTACGGAAATCTACGGGACTCTACGGGCCCCTAGGGAACCCTCCAGATTTTGACGGAACCCTACGAGCCCCTCTGGAACCCTACAGAATACTCCAGGACCCGACAGCACTCTACAAGACCCTTAGCAACACAACGGAACCTCACTAAAACCCTATGGGCTCCTACAGAACACTGCAGGTGCCTACGGAACCCTACAGACCCCTACGGAACCCTACAGACACCTGCGGGCACTTACAGAACCCTGCAGGCCCCTATGGAAGCCTACAGGTCCATACAGAACCCCACAGGGCCCTACGGAACTTTACCAGCCACTACGGAACTCTACGGGCCCCTACGGAACCCTGCAGAACCCTCCAGAACCTTACAGAATCCCACAGACTCCTGCGGGCACTTACTCAAATCTACAGGCCCCTACGGAAATCTACGGGACTCTACGGGCCCCTAGGGAACCCTCCAGATTTTGACGGAACCCTACGAGCCCCTCTGGAACCCTACAGAATACTCCAGGACCCGACAGCACTCTACAAGACCCTTAGCAACACAACGGAACCTCACTAAAACCCTATGGGCTCCTACAGAACACTGCAGGTGCCTACGGAACCCTACAGACCCCTACGGAACCCTACAGACACCTGCGGGCACTTACAGAACCCTGCAGGCCCCTACGGAAGCCTACAGGTCCATACAGAACCCCACAGGGCCCTACGGAACTTTACCAGCCACTACGGAACTCTACGGGCCCCTACGGAACCCTGCAGAACCCTCCAGAACCTTACAGAATCCCACAGACTCCTGCGGGCACTTACTCAAATCTACAGGCCCCTACGGAAATCTACGGGACTCTACGGGCCCCTAGGGAACCCTCCAGATTTTGACGGAACCCTACGAGCCCCTCTGGAACCCTACAGAATACTCCAGGACCCGACAGCACTCTACAAGACCCTTAGCAACACAACGGAACCTCACTAAAACCCTATGGGCTCCTACAGAACACTGCAGGTGCCTACGGAACCCTACAGACCCCTACGGAATACTACCAGCCACTACGGAAACCTATGGCCCCTACGGAACTCTACGGAACCTGACAGAAACACTGTGGGCCCCTACAGGCCCTTGCGGGCACTTGCAGACCTCTGCAGGAACCCACGGAACTTTATGGAACCCTACCAGCCCCTACGGAAGCCTAAAGACCCTTGCAGGCAGTTACGGAACGGTACAGGGCCCTACGGAACTTTACCAGCCACTACGGAACTCTACGGGCCCCTACGGAACCCTGCAGAACCCTCCGGAACCTTACAGAATCCCACGGATTCCTACAGACGTCTGCGGGCACTTACTCAACCCTAGAGGCCCCTACGGAACACTGCCAGCCCCTACGGAAGGAACCCTACGGGCCCCTACAGAACACTACTGGCTCCTGCGGTACTCTACAGGCCTCTAGGGAACCTACGAAGCTCTACGGAGCCCTGTGGATCCTTACGGAACAGTACGGGCCCCTTCAGACCTCTGCGGGCGCTTATGGAAACCTACAGGACCCTACGGAACTGTATGAGACTCTACAGGCCCCTAGGGAACACCACAGGCCCCTACGGAACCGTACGAGACTCTACAGGCCCCTAGGGAACACCACAGGCCCCTACGGAACCCTACACAACCCTCTGGAAACTTATGGAACCCTACAAGCTCCTACCAACCCCTGCGGGCACTTACTCAACCCTACAGGCCCCTACGGAAATCTACGGGACTCTACGGGCCCCTAGGGAAGCCTACAGATTTTGACGGAACCCTACGAGCCCCTCTGGAACCCTACAGAATACTCCAGGACCCGACAGCACTCTACAAGACCCTTAGCAACACAACGGAACCTCACTAAAACCCTATGGGCTCCTACAGAACACTGCAGGTGCCTACGGAACCCTACAGACCCCTACGGAACCCTACAGACACCTGCGGGCACTTACAGAACCCTGCAGGCCCCTACGGAAGCCTACAGGTCCATACAGAACCCCACAGGGCCCTACGGAACTTTACCAGCCACTACGGAACTCTACGGGCCCCTACGGAACCCTGCAGAACCCTCCAGAACCTTACAGAATCCCACAGACTCCTGCGGGCACTTACTCAAATCTACAGGCCCCTACGGAAATCTACGGGACTCTACGGGCCCCTAGGGAACCCTCCAGATTTTGACGGAACCCTACGAGCCCCTCTGGAACCCTACAGAATACTCCAGGACCCGACAGCACTCTACAAGACCCTTAGCAACACAACGGAACCTCACTAAAACCCTATGGGCTCCTACAGAACACTGCAGGTGCCTACGGAACCCTACAGACCCCTACGGAATACTACCAGCCACTACGGAAACCTATGGCCCCTACGGAACTCTACGGAACCTGACAGAAACACTGTGGGCCCCTACAGGCCCTTGCGGGCACTTGCAGACCTCTGCAGGAACCCACGGAACTTTATGGAACCCTACCAGCCCCTACGGAAGCCTAAAGACCCTTGCAGGCAGTTACGGAACGGTACAGGGCCCTACGGAACTTTACCAGCCACTACGGAACTCTACGGGCCCCTACGGAACCCTGCAGAACCCTCCGGAACCTTACAGAATCCCACGGATTCCTACAGACGTCTGCGGGCACTTACTCAACCCTAGAGGCCCCTACGGAACACTGCCAGCCCCTACGGAAGGAACCCTACGGGCCCCTACAGAACACTACTGGCTCCTGCGGTACTCTACAGGCCTCTAGGGAACCTACGAAGCTCTACGGAGCCCTGTGGATCCTTACGGAACAGTACGGGCCCCTTCAGACCTCTGCGGGCGCTTATGGAAACCTACAGGACCCTACGGAACTGTATGAGACTCTACAGGCCCCTAGGGAACACCACAGGCCCCTACGGAACCGTACGAGACTCTACAGGCCCCTAGGGAACACCACAGGCCCCTACGGAACCCTACACAACCCTCTGGAAACTTATGGAACCCTACAAGCTCCTACCAACCCCTGCGGGCACTTACTCAACCCTACAGGCCCCTACGGAAATCTACGGGACTCTACGCGCCCCTAGGGAAGCCTACAGATTTTGACGGAACCCTACGAGCCCCTCTGGAACCCTACAGAATACTCCAGGACCCGACAGCACTCTACAAGACCCTTAGCAACACAACGGAACCTCACTAAAACCCTATGGGCTCCTACAGAACACTGCAGGTGCCTACGGAACCCTACAGACCCCTACGGAACCCTACAGACACCTGCGGGCACTTACAGAACCCTGCAGGCCCCTACGGAAGCCTACAGGTCCATACAGAACCCCACAGGGCCCTACGGAACTTTACCAGCCACTACGGAACTCTACGGGCCCCTACGGAACCCTGCAGAACCCTCCAGAACCTTACAGAATCCCACAGACTCCTGCGGGCACTTACTCAAATCTACAGGCCCCTACGGAAATCTACGGGACTCTACGGGCCCCTAGGGAACCCTCCAGATTTTGACGGAACCCTACGAGCCCCTCTGGAACCCTACAGAATACTCCAGGACCCGACAGCACTCTACAAGACCCTTAGCAACACAACGGAACCTCACTAAAACCCTATGGGCTCCTACAGAACACTGCAGGTGCCTACGGAACCCTACAGACCCCTACGGAACCCTACAGACACCTGCGGGCACTTACAGAACCCTGCAGGCCCCTACGGAAGCCTACAGGTCCATACAGAACCCCACAGGGCCCTACGGAACTTTACCAGCCACTACGGAACTCTACGGGCCCCTACGGAACCCTGCAGAACCCTCCGGAACCTTACAGAATCCCACGGATTCCTACAGACGTCTGCGGGCACTTACTCAACCCTAGAGGCCCCTACGGAACACTGCCAGCCCCTACGGAAGGAACCCTACGGGCCCCTACAGAACACTACTGGCTCCTGCGGTACTCTACAGGCCTCTAGGGAACCTACGAAGCTCTACGGAGCCCTGTGGATCCTTACGGAACAGTACGGGCCCCTTCAGACCTCTGCGGGCGCTTATGGAAACCTACAGGACCCTACGGAACTGTATGAGACTCTACAGGCCCCTAGGGAACACCACAGGCCCCTACGGAACCGTACGAGACTCTACAGGCCCCTAGGGAACACCACAGGCCCCTACGGAACCCTACACAACCCTCTGGAAACTTATGGAACCCTACAAGCTCCTACCAACCCCTGCGGGCACTTACTCAACCCTACAGGCCCCTACGGAAATCTACGGGACTCTACGGGCCCCTAGGGAAGCCTAGAGATTTTGACGGAACCCTACGAGCCCCTCTGGAACCCTACAGAATACTCCAGGACCCGACAGCACTCTATAAGACCCTTAGCGACACAACGGAACCTCACTAAAACCCTATGGGCTCCTACAGAACACTGCAGGTGCCTACGGAACCCTACAGACCCCTACGGAACCCTACAGACACCTGCGGGCACTTACAGAACCCTGCAGGCCCCTACGGAACCCTACAGGTCCATACAGAACCCCACAGGGCCCTACGGAACTTTACCAGCCACTACGGAACTCTACGGGCCCCTACGGAACCCTGCAGAACCCTCCGGAACCTTACAGAATCCCACGGATTCCTACAGACGTCTGCGGGCACTTACTCAACCCTAGAGGCCCCTACGGAACACTGCCAGCCCCTACGGAAGGAACCCTACGGGCCCCTACAGAACACTACTGGCTCCTGCGGTACTCTACAGGCCTCTAGGGAACCTACGAAGCTCTACGGAGCCCTGTGGATCCTTACGGAACAGTACGGGCCCCTTCAGACCTCTGCGGGCGCTTATGGAAACCTACAGGACCCTACGGAACTGTATGAGACTCTACAGGCCCCTAGGGAACACCACAGGCCCCTACGGAACCGTACGAGACTCTACAGGCCCCTAGGGAACACCACAGGCCCCTACGGAACCCTACACAACCCTCTGGAAACTTATGGAACCCTACAAGCTCCTACCAACCCCTGCGGGCACTTACTCAACCCTACAGGCCCCTACGGAAATCTACGGGACTCTACGGGCCCCTAGGGAAGCCTACAGATTTTGACGGAACCCTACGAGCCCCTCTGGAACCCTACAGAATACTCCAGGACCCGACAGCACTCTATAAGACCCTTAGCGACACAACGGAACCTCACTAAAACCCTATGGGCTCCTACAGAACACTGCAGGTGCCTACGGAACCCTACAGACCCCTACGGAACCCTACAGACACCTGCGGGCACTTACAGAACCCTGCAGGCCCCTACGGAAGCCTACAGGTCCATACAGAACCCCACAGGGCCCTACGGAACTTTACCAGCCACTACGGAACTCTACGGGCCCCTACGGAACCCTGCAGAACCCTCCAGAACCTTACAGAATCCCACAGACTCCTGCGGGCACTTACTCAAATCTACAGGCCCCTACGGAAATCTACGGGACTCTACGGGCCCCTAGGGAACCCTCCAGATTTTGACGGAACCCTACGAGCCCCTCTGGAACCCTACAGAATACTCCAGGACCCGACAGCACTCTACAAGACCCTTAGCAACACAACGGAACCTCACTAAAACCCTATGGGCTCCTACAGAACACTGCAGGTGCCTACGGAACCCTACAGACCCCTACGGAACCCTACAGACACCTGCGGGCACTTACAGAACCCTGCAGGCCCCTACGGAACCCTACAGGTCCATACAGAACCCCACAGGGCCCTACGGAACTTTACCAGCCACTACGGAACTCTACGGGCCCCTACGGAACCCTGCAGAACCCTCCGGAACCTTACAGAATCCCACGGATTCCTACAGACGTCTGCGGGCACTTACTCAACCCTAGAGGCCCCTACGGAACACTGCCAGCCCCTACGGAAGGAACCCTACGGGCCCCTACAGAACACTACTGGCTCCTGCGGTACTCTACAGGCCTCTAGGGAACCTACGAAGCTCTACGGAGCCCTGTGGATCCTTACGGAACAGTACGGGCCCCTTCAGACCTCTGCAGGCGCTTATGGAAACCTACAGGACCCTACGGAACTGTATGAGACTCTACAGGCCCCTAGGGAACACCACAGGCCCCTACGGAACCGTACGAGACTCTACAGGCCCCTAGGGAACACCACAGGCCCCTACGGAACCCTACACAACCCTCTGGAAACTTATGGAACCCTACAAGCTCCTACCAACCCCTGCGGGCACTTACTCAACCCTACAGGCCCCTACGGAAATCTACGGGACTCTACGGGCCCCTAGGGAAGCCTACAGATTTTGACGGAACCCTACGAGCCCCTCTGGAACCCTACAGAATACTCCAGGACCCGACAGCACTCTACAAGACCCTTAGCAACACAACGGAACCTCACTAAAACCCTATGGGCTCCTACAGAACACTGCAGGTGCCTACGGAACCCTACAGACCCCTACGGAACCCTACAGACACCTGCGGGCACTTACAGAACCCTGCAGGCCCCTACGGAACCCTAGAGGTCCATACAGAACCCCACAGGGCCCTACGGAACTTTACCAGCCACTACGGAACTCTACGGGCCCCTACGGAACCCTGCAGAACCCTCCAGAACCTTACAGAATCCCACAGACTCCTGCGGGCACTTACTCAAATCTACAGGCCCCTACGGAAATCTACGGGACTCTACGGGCCCCTAGGGAACCCTACAGATTTTGACGGAACCCTACGAGCCCCTCTGGAACCCTACAGAATACTCCAGGACCCGACAGCACTCTACAAGACCCTTAGCAACACAACGGAACCTCACTAAAACCCTATGGGCTCCTACAGAACACTGCAGGTGCCTACGGAACCCTACAGACCCCTACGGAATACTACCAGCCACTACGGAAACCTATGGCCCCTACGGAACTTTTCGGAACCTGACAGAAACACTGTGGGCCCCTACAGGCCCTTGCAGGCACTTGCAGACCTCTGCAGGAACCCACGGAACTTTATGGAACCCTACCAGCCCCTATGGAAGCCTAAAGACCCTTGCAGGCAGTTACGGAACGGTACAGGGCCCTACGGAACTTTACCAGCCACTACGGAACTCTACGGGCCCCTACGGAACCCTGCAGAACCCTCCAGAACCTTACAGAATCCCACAGACTCCTACAGACCCCTGCGGGCACTTACACAACCCTACAGGCCCCTACGGAAATCTACGGGACTCTACGCGCCCCTAGGGAACCCTCCAGATTTTGACGGAACCCTACGAGCCCCTCTGGAACCCTACAGAATACTCCAGGACCCGACAGCACTCTACAAGACCCTTAGCAACACAACGGAACCTCACTAAAACCCTATGGGCTCCTACAGAACACTGCAGGTGCCTACGGAACCCTACAGACCCCTACGGAACCCTACAGACACCTGCGGGCACTTACAGAACCCTGCAGGCCCCTACGGAACCCTACAGGTCCATACAGAACCCCACAGGGCCCTACGGAACTTTACCAGCCACTACGGAACTCTACGGGCCCCTACGGAACCCTGCAGAACCCTCCGGAACCTTACAGAATCCCACGGATTCCTACAGACGTCTGCGGGCACTTACTCAACCCTAGAGGCCCCTACGGAACACTGCCAGCCCCTACGGAAGGAACCCTACGGGCCCCTACAGAACACTACTGGCTCCTGCGGTACTCTACAGGCCTCTAGGGAACCTACGAAGCTCTACGGAGCCCTGTGGATCCTTACGGAACAGTACGGGCCCCTTCAGACCTCTGCGGGCGCTTATGGAAACCTACAGGACCCTACGGAACTGTATGAGCCTCTACAGGCCCCTAGGGAACACCACAGGCCCCTACGGAACCGTACGAGACTCTACAGGCCCCTAGGGAACACCACAGGCCCCTACGGAACCCTACACAACCCTCTGGAAACTTATGGAACCCTACAAGCTCCTACCAACCCCTGCGGGCACTTACTCAACCCTACAGGCCCCTACGGAAATCTACGGGACTCTACGGGCCCCTAGGGAAGCCTCCAGATTTTGACGGAACCCTACGAGCCCCTCTGGAACCCTACAGAATACTCCAGGACCCGACAGCACTCTACAAGACCCTTAGCAACACAACGGAACCTCACTAAAACCCTATGGGCTCCTACAGAACACTGCAGGTGCCTACGGAACCCTACAGACCCCTACGGAACCCTACAGACACCTGCGGGCACTTACAGAACCCTGCAGGCCCCTACGGAAGCCTACAGGTCCATACAGAACCCCACAGGGCCCTACGGAACTTTACCAGCCACTACGGAACTCTACGGGCCCCTACGGAACCCTGCAGAACCCTCCAGAACCTTACAGAATCCCACAGACTCCTGCGGGCACTTACTCAAATCTACAGGCCCCTACGGAAATCTACGGGACTCTACGGGCCCCTAGGGAACCCTCCAGATTTTGACGGAACCCTATGAGCCCCTCTGGAACCCTACAGAATACTCCAGGACCCGACAGCACTCTACAAGACCCTTAGCAACACAACGGAACCTCACTAAAACCCTATGGGCTCCTACAGAACACTGCAGGTGCCTACGGAACCCTACAGACCCCTACGGAATACTACCAGCCACTACGGAAACCTATGGCCCCTACGGAACTTTTCGGAACCTGACAGAAACACTGTGGGCCCCTACAGGCCCTTGCGGGCACTTGCAGACCTCTGCAGGAACCCACGGAACTTTATGGAACCCTACCAGCCCCTACGGAAGCCTAAAGACCCTTGCAGGCAGTTACGGAACGGTACAGGGCCCTACGGAACTTTACCAGCCACTACGGAACTCTACGGGCCCCTACGGAACCCTGCAGAACCCTCCGGAACCTTACAGAATCCCACGGATTCCTACAGACGTCTGCGGGCACTTACTCAACCCTAGAGGCCCCTACGGAACACTGCCAGCCCCTACGGAAGGAACCCTACGGGCCCCTACAGAACACTACTGGCTCCTGCGGTACTCTACAGGCCTCTAGGGAACCTACGAAGCTCTACGGAGCCCTGTGGATCCTTACGGAACAGTACGGGCCCCTTCAGACCTCTGCGGGCGCTTATGGAAACCTACAGGACCCTACGGAACTGTATGAGACTCTACAGGCCCCTAGGGAACACCACAGGCCCCTACGGAACCGTACGAGACTCTACAGGCCCCTAGGGAACACCACAGGCCCCTACGGAACCCTACACAACCCTCTGGAAACTTATGGAACCCTACAAGCTCCTACCAACCCCTGCGGGCACTTACTCAACCCTACAGGCCCCTACGGAAATCTACGGGACTCTACGGGCCCCTAGGGAAGCCTCCAGATTTTGACGGAACCCTACGAGCCCCTCTGGAACCCTACAGAATACTCCAGGACCCGACAGCACTCTACAAGACCCTTAGCAACACAACGGAACCTCACTAAAACCCTATGGGCTCCTACAGAACACTGCAGGTGCCTACGGAACCCTACAGACCCCTACGGAACCCTACAGACACCTGCGGGCACTTACAGAACCCTGCAGGCCCCTACGGAAC
Organism: Numenius arquata; assembly: GCF_964106895.1. Lineage (NCBI taxonomy): Eukaryota > Metazoa > Chordata > Aves > Charadriiformes > Scolopacidae > Numenius > Numenius arquata. Next base: position 118,806 of record NW_027414335.1, read on the forward strand.
CCTAGAGGTCCATACAGAACCCCACAGGGCCCTACGGAACTTTACCAGCCACTACGGAACTCTACGGGCCCCTACGGAACCCTGCAGAACCCTCCAGAACCTTACAGAATCCCACAGACTCCTGCGGGCACTTACTCAAATCTACAGGCCCCTACGGAAATCTACGGGACTCTACGGGCCCCTAGGGAACCCTACAGATTTTGACGGAACCCTACGAGCCCCTCTGGAACCCTACAGAATACTCCAGGACCCGACAGCACTCTACAAGACCCTTAGCAACACAACGGAACCTCACTAAAACCCTATGGGCTCCTACAGAACACTGCAGGTGCCTACGGAACCCTACAGACCCCTACGGAACCCTACAGACACCTGCGGGCACTTACAGAACCCTGCAGGCCCCTACGGAACCCTAGAGGTCCATACAGAACCCCACAGGGCCCTACGGAACTTTACCAGCCACTACGGAACTCTACAGGCCCCTACGGAACCCTGCAGAACCCTCCAGAACCTTACAGAATCCCACAGACTCCTGCGGGCACTTACTCAAATCTACAGGCCCCTACGGAAATCTACGGGACTCTACGGGCCCCTAGGGAACCCTCCAGATTTTGACGGAACCCTACGAGCCCCTCTGGAACCCTACAGAATACTCCAGGACCCGACAGCACTCTACAAGACCCTTAGCAACACAACGGAACCTCACTAAAACCCTATGGGCTCCTACAGAACACTGCAGGTGCCTACGGAACCCTACAGACCCCTACGGAATACTACCAGCCACTACGGAAACCTATGGCCCCTACGGAACTTTTCGGAACCTGACAGAAACACTGTGGGCCCCTACAGGCCCTTGCGGGCACTTGCAGACCTCTGCAGGAACCCACGGAACTTTATGGAACCCTACCAGCCCCTACGGAAGCCTAAAGACCCTTGCAGGCAGTTACGGAACGGTACAGGGCCCTACGGAACTTTACCAGCCACTACGGAACTCTACGGGCCCCTACGGAACCCTGCAGAACCCTCCGGAACCTTACAGAATCCCACGGATTCCTACAGACGTCTGCGGGCACTTACTCAACCCTAGAGGCCCCTACGGAACACTGCCAGCCCCTACGGAAGGAACCCTACGGGCCCCTACAGAACACTACTGGCTCCTGCGGTACTCTACAGGCCTCTAGGGAACCTACGAAGCTCTACGGAGCCCTGTGGATCCTTACGGAACAGTACGGGCCCCTTCAGACCTCTGCGGGCGCTTATGGAAACCTACAGGACCCTACGGAACTGTATGAGACTCTAGAGGCCCCTAGGGAACACCACAGGCCCCTACGGAACCGTAGGAGACTCTACAGGCCCCTAGGGAACACCACAGGCCCCTACGGAACCCTACACAACCCTCTGGAAACTTATGGAACCCTACAAGCTCCTACCAACCCCTGCGGGCACTTACTCAACCCTACAGGCCCCTACGGAAATCTACGGGACTCTACGGGCCCCTAGGGAAGCCTACAGATTTTGACGGAACCCTACGAGCCCCTCTGGAACCCTACAGAATACTCCAGGACCCGACAGCACTCTACAAGACCCTTAGCAACACAACGGAACCTCACTAAAACCCTATGGGCTCCTACAGAACACTGCAGGTGCCTACGGAACCCTACAGACCCCTACGGAACCCTACAGACACCTGCGGGCACTTACAGAACCCTGCAGGCCCCTACGGAACCCTAGAGGTCCATACAGAACCCCACAGGGCCCTACGGAACTTTACCAGCCACTACGGAACTCTACGGGCCCCTACGGAACCCTGCAGAACCCTCCAGAACCTTACAGAATCCCACAGACTCCTGCGGGCACTTACTCAAATCTACAGGCCCCTACGGAAATCTACGGGACTCTACGGGCCCCTAGGGAACCCTACAGATTTTGACGGAACCCTACGAGCCCCTCTGGAACCCTACAGAATACTCCAGGACCCGACAGCACTCTACAAGACCCTTAGCAACACAACGGAACCTCACTAAAACCCTATGGGCTCCTACAGAACACTGCAGGTGCCTACGGAACCCTACAGACCCCTACGGAATACTACCAGCCACTACGGAAACCTATGGCCCCTACGGAACTTTTCGGAACCTGACAGAAACACTGTGGGCCCCTACAGGCCCTTGCGGGCACTTGCAGACCTCTGCAGGAACCCACGGAACTTTATGGAACCCTACCAGACCCTACGGAAGCCTAAAGACCCTTGCAGGCAGTTACGGAACGGTACAGGGCCCTACGGAACTTTACCAGCCACTACGGAACTCTACGGGCCCCTACGGAACCCTGCAGAACCCTCCAGAACCTTACAGAATCCCACAGACTCCTACAGACTCCTGCGGGCACTTACACAACCCTACAGGCCCCTATGGAAATCTACGGGACTCTACGCGCCCCTAGGGAACCCTCCAGATTTTGACGGAACCCTACGAGCCCCTCTGGAACCCTACAGAATACTCCAGGACCCGACAGCACTCTACAAGACCCTTAGCAACACAACGGAACCTCACTAAAACCCTATGGGCTCCTACAGAACACTGCAGGTGCCTACGGAACCCTACAGACCCCTACGGAACCCTACAGACACCTGCGGGCACTTACAGAACACTGCAGGCCCCTACGGAAGCCTACAGGTCCATACAGAACCCCACAGGGCCCTACGGAACTTTACCAGCCACTACGGAACTCTACGGGCCCCTACGGAACCCTGCAGAACCCTCCGGAACCTTACAGAATCCCACGGATTCCTACAGACGTCTGCGGGCACTTACTCAACCCTAGAGGCCCCTACGGAACACTGCCAGCCCCTACGGAAGGAACCCTACGGGCCCCTACAGAACACTACTGGCTCCTGCGGTACTCTACAGGCCTCTAGGGAACCTACGAAGCTCTACGGAGCCCTGTGGATCCTTACGGAACAGTACGGGCCCCTTCAGACCTCTGCGGGCGCTTATGGAAACCTACAGGACCCTACGGAACTGTATGAGACTCTACAGGCCCCTAGGGAACACCACAGGCCCCTACGGAACCGTACGAGACTCTACAGGCCCCTAGGGAACACCACAGGCCCCTACGGAACCCTACACAACCCTCTGGAAACTTATGGAACCCTACAAGCTCCTACCAACCCCTGCGGGCACTTACTCAACCCTACAGGCCCCTACGGAAATCTACGGGACTCTACGGGCCCCTAGGGAAGCCTACAGATTTTGACGGAACCCTACGAGCCCCTCTGGAACCCTACAGAATACTCCAGGACCCGACAGCACTCTACAAGACCCTTAGCAACACAACGGAACCTCACTAAAACCCTATGGGCTCCTACAGAACACTGCAGGTGCCTACGGAACCCTACAGACCCCTACGGAACCCTACAGACACCTGCGGGCACTTACAGAACCCTGCAGGCCCCTACGGAACCCTAGAGGTCCATACAGAACCCCACAGGGCCCTACGGAACTTTACCAGCCACTACGGAACTCTACGGGCCCCTACGGAACCCTGCAGAACCCTCCAGAACCTTACAGAATCCCACAGACTCCTGCGGGCACTTACTCAAATCTACAGGCCCCTACGGAAATCTACGGGACTCTACGGGCCCCTAGGGAACCCTACAGATTTTGACGGAACCCTACGAGCCCCTCTGGAACCCTACAGAATACTCCAGGACCCGACAGCACTCTACAAGACCCTTAGCAACACAACGGAACCTCACTAAAACCCTATGGGCTCCTACAGAACACTGCAGGTGCCTACGGAACCCTACAGACCCCTACGGAACCCTACAGACACCTGCGGGCACTTACAGAACCCTGCAGGCCCCTACGGAACCCTAGAGGTCCATACAGAACCCCACAGGGCCCTACGGAACTTTACCAGCCACTACGGAACTCTACGGGCCCCTACGGAACCCTGCAGAACCCTCCAGAACCTTACAGAATCCCACAGACTCCTGCGGGCACTTACTCAAATCTACAGGCCCCTACGGAAATCTACGGGACTCTACGGGCCCCTAGGGAACCCTCCAGATTTTGACGGAACCCTACGAGCCCCTCTGGAACCCTACAGAATACTCCAGGACCCGACAGCACTCTACAAGACCCTTAGCAACACAACGGAACCTCACTAAAACCCTATGGGCTCCTACAGAACACTGCAGGTGCCTACGGAACCCTACAGACCCCTACGGAATACTACCAGCCACTACGGAAACCTATGGCCCCTACGGAACTTTTCAGAACCTGACAGAAACACTGTGGGCCCCTACAGGCCCTTGCGGGCACTTGCAGACCTCTGCAGGAACCCACGGAACTTTATGGAACCCTACCAGCCCCTACGGAAGCCTAAAGACCCTTGCAGGCAGTTACGGAACGGTACAGGGCCCTACGGAACTTTACCAGCCACTACGGAACTCTACGGGCCCCTACGGAACCCTGCAGAACCCTCCGGAACCTTACAGAATCCCACGGATTCCTACAGACGTCTGCGGGCACTTACTCAACCCTAGAGGCCCCTACGGAACACTGCCAGCCCCTACGGAAGGAACCCTACGGGCCCCTACAGAACACTACTGGCTCCTGCGGTACTCTACAGGCCTCTAGGGAACCTACGAAGCTCTACGGAGCCCTGTGGATCCTTACGGAACAGTACGGGCCCCTTCAGACCTCTGCGGGCGCTTATGGAAACCTACAGGACCCTACGGAACTGTATGAGACTCTACAGGCCCCTAGGGAACACCACAGGCCCCTACGGAACCGTACGAGACTCTACAGGCCCCTAGGGAACACCACAGGCCCCTACGGAACCCTACACAACCCTCTGGAAACTTATGGAACCCTACAAGCTCCTACCAACCCCTGCGGGCACTTACTCAACCCTACAGGCCCCTACGGAAATCTACGGGACTCTACGGGCCCCTAGGGAAGCCTACAGATTTTGACGGAACCCTACGAGCCCCTCTGGAACCCTACAGAATACTCCAGGACCCGACAGCACTCTACAAGACCCTTAGCAACACAACGGAACCTCACTAAAACCCTATGGGCTCCTACAGAACACTGCAGGTGCCTACGGAACCCTACAGACCCCTACGGAACCCTACAGACACCTGCGGGCACTTACAGAACCCTGCAGGCCCCTACGGAACCCTAGAGGTCCATACAGAACCCCACAGGGCCCTACGGAACTTTACCAGCCACTACGGAACTCTATGGGCCCCTACGGAACCCTGCAGAACCCTCCAGAACCTTACAGAATCCCACAGACTCCTGCGGGCACTTACTCAAATCTACAGGCCCCTACGGAAATCTACGGGACTCTACGGGCCCCTAGGGAACCCTCCAGATTTTGACGGAACCCTACGAGCCCCTCTGGAACCCTACAGAATACTCCAGGACCCGACAGCACTCTACAAGACCCTTAGCAACACAACGGAACCTCACTAAAACCCTATGGGCTCCTACAGAACACTGCAGGTGCCTACGGAACCCTACAGACCCCTACGGAATACTACCAGCCACTACGGAAACCTATGGCCCCTACGGAACTTTTCGGAACCTGACAGAAACACTGTGGGCCCCTACAGGCCCTTGCGGGCACTTGCAGACCTCTGCAGGAACCCACGGAACTTTATGGAACCCTACCAGCCCCTACGGAAGCCTAAAGACCCTTGCAGGCAGTTACGGAACGGTACAGGGCCCTACGGAACTTTACCAGCCACTACGGAACTCTACGGGCCCCTACGGAACCCTGCAGAACCCTCCAGAACCTTACAGAATCCCACAGACTCCTACAGACCCCTGCGGGCACTTACACAACCCTACAGGCCCCTACGGAAATCTACGGGACTCTACGCGCCCCTAGGGAACCCTCCAGATTTTGACGGAACCCTACGAGCCCCTCTGGAACCCTACAGAATACTCCAGGACCCGACAGCACTCTACAAGACCCTTAGCAACACAACGGAACCTCACTAAAACCCTATGGGCTCCTACAGAACACTGCAGGTGCCTACGGAACCCTACAGACCCCTACGGAACCCTACAGACACCTGCGGGCACTTACAGAACCCTGCAGGCCCCTACGGAACCCTAGAGGTCCATACAGAACCCCACAGGGCCCTACGGAACTTTACCAGCCACTACGGAACTCTACGGGCCCCTACGGAACCCTGCAGAACCCTCCGGAACCTTACAGAATCCCACGGATTCCTACAGACGTCTGCGGGCACTTACTCAACCCTAGAGGCCCCTACGGAACACTGCCAGCCCCTACGGAAGGAACCCTACGGGCCCCTACAGAACACTACTGGCTCCTGCGGTACTCTACAGGCCTCTAGGGAACCTACGAAGCTCTACGGAGCCCTGTGGATCCTTACGGAACAGTACGGGCCCCTTCAGACCTCTGCGGGCGCTTATGGAAACCTACAGGACCCTACGGAACTGTATGAGACTCTACAGGCCCCTAGGGAACACCACAGGCCCCTACGGAACCGTACGAGACTCTACAGGCCCCTAGGGAACACCACAGGCCCCTACGGAACCCTACACAACCCTCTGGAAACTTATGGAACCCTACAAGCTCCTACCAACCCCTGCGGGCACTTACTCAACCCTACAGGCCCCTACGGAAATCTACGGGACTCTACGGGCCCCTAGGGAAGCCTACAGATTTTGACGGAACCCTACGAGCCCCTCTGGAACCCTACAGAATACTCCAGGACCCGACAGCACTCTACAAGACCCTTAGCAACACAACGGAACCTCACTAAAACCCTATGGGCTCCTACAGAACACTGCAGGTGCCTACGGAACCCTACAGACCCCTACGGAACCCTACAGACACCTGCGGGCACTTACAGAACCCTGCAGGCCCCTACGGAAGCCTACAGGTCCATACAGAACCCCACAGGGCCCTACGGAACTTTACCAGCCACTACGGAACTCTACGGGCCCCTACGGAACCCTGCAGAACCCTCCAGAACCTTACAGAATCCCACAGACTCCTGCGGGCACTTACTCAAATCTACAGGCCCCTACGGAAATCTACGGGACTCTACGGGCCCCTAGGGAACCCTACAGATTTTGACGGAACCCTACGAGCCCCTCTGGAACCCTACAGAATACTCCAGGACCCGACAGCACTCTACAAGACCCTTAGCAACACAACGGAACCTCACTAAAACCCTATGGGCTCCTACAGAACACTGCAGGTGCCTACGGAACCCTACAGACCCCTACGGAATACTACCAGCCACTACGGAAACCTATGGCCCCTACGGAACTTTTCGGAACCTGACAGAAACACTGTGGGCCCCTACAGGCCCTTGCGGGCACTTGCAGACCTCTGCAGGAACCCACGGAACTTTATGGAACCCTACCAGCCCCTACGGAAGCCTAAAGACCCTTGCAGGCAGTTACGGAACGGTACAGGGCCCTACGGAACTTTACCAGCCACTACGGAACTCTACGGGCCCCTACGGAACCCTGCAGAACCCTCCGGAACCTTACAGAATCCCACGGATTCCTACAGACGTCTGCGGGCACTTACTCAACCCTAGAGGCCCCTACGGAACACTGCCAGCCCCTACGGAAGGAACCCTACGGGCCCCTACAGAACACTACTGGCTCCTGCGGTACTCTACAGGCCTCTAGGGAACCTACGAAGCTCTACGGAGCCCTGTGGATCCTTACGGAACAGTACGGGCCCCTTCAGACCTCTGCGGGCGCTTATGGAAACCTACAGGACCCTACGGAACTGTATGAGACTCTACAGGCCCCTAGGGAACACCACAGGCCCCTACGGAACCGTACGAGACTCTACAGGCCCCTAGGGAACACCACAGGCCCCTACGGAACCCTACACAACCCTCTGGAAACTTATGGAACCCTACAAGCTCCTACCAACCCCTGCGGGCACTTACTCAACCCTACAGGCCCCTACGGAAATCTACGGGACTCTACGGGCCCCTAGGGAAGCCTACAGATTTTGACGGAACCCTACGAGCCCCTCTGGAACCCTACAGAATACTCCAGGACCCGACAGCACTCTACAAGACCCTTAGCAACACAACGGAACCTCACTAAAACCCTATGGGCTCCTACAGAACACTGCAGGTGCCTACGGAACCCTACAGACCCCTACGGAACCCTACAGACACCTGCGGGCACTTACAGAACCCTGCAGGCCCCTACGGAAGCCTACAGGTCCATACAGAACCCCACAGGGCCCTACGGAACTTTACCAGCCACTACGGAACTCTACGGGCCCCTACGGAACCCTGCAGAACCCTCCAGAACCTTACAGAATCCCACAGACTCCTGCGGGCACTTACTCAAATCTACAGGCCCCTACGGAAATCTACGGGACTCTACGGGCCCCTAGGGAACCCTCCAGATTTTGACGGAACCCTACGAGCCCCTCTGGAACCCTACAGAATACTCCAGGACCCGACAGCACTCTACAAGACCCTTAGCAACACAACGGAACCTCACTAAAACCCTATGGGCTCCTACAGAACACTGCAGGTGCCTACGGAACCCTACAGACCCCTACGGAATACTACCAGCCACTACGGAAACCTATGGCCCCTACGGAACTTTTCGGAACCTGACAGAAACACTGTGGGCCCCTACAGGCCCTTGCGGGCACTTGCAGACCTCTGCAGGAACCCACGGAACTTTATGGAACCCTACCAGCCCCTACGGAAGCCTAAAGACCCTTGCAGGCAGTTACGGAACGGTACAGGGCCCTACGGAACTTTACCAGCCACTACGGAACTCTACGGGCCCCTACGGAACCCTGCAGAACCCTCCGGAACCTTACAGAATCCCACGGATTCCTACAGACGTCTGCGGGCACTTACTCAACCCTAGAGGCCCCTACGGAACACTGCCAGCCCCTACGGAAGGAACCCTACGGGCCCCTACAGAACACTACTGGCTCCTGCGGTACTCTACAGGCCTCTAGGGAACCTACGAAGCTCTACGGAGCCCTGTGGATCCTTACGGAACAGTACGGGCCCCTTCAGACCTCTGCGGGCGCTTATGGAAACCTACAGGACCCTACGGAACTGTATGAGACTCTACAGGCCCCTAGGGAACACCACAGGCCCCTACGGAACCGTACGAGACTCTACAGGCCCCTAGGGAACACCACAGGCCCCTACGGAACCCTACACAACCCTCTGGAAACTTATGGAACCCTACAAGCTCCTACCAACCCCTGCGGGCACTTACTCAACCCTACAGGCCCCTACGGAAATCTACGGGACTCTACGGGCCCCTAGGGAAGCCTCCAGATTTTGACGGAACCCTACGAGCCCCTCTGGAACCCTACAGAATACTCCAGGACCCGACAGCACTCTACAAGACCCTTAGCAACACAACGGAACCTCACTAAAACCCTATGGGCTCCTACAGAACACTGCAGGTGCCTACGGAACCCTACAGACCCCTACGGAACCCTACAGACACCTGCGGGCACTTACAGAACCCTGCAGGCCCCTACGGAACCCTAGAGGTCCATACAGAACCCCACAGGGCCCTACGGAACTTTACCAGCCACTACGGAACTCTACGGGCCCCTACGGAACCCTGCAGAACCCTCCAGAACCTTACAGAATCCCACAGACTCCTGCGGGCACTTACTCAAATCTACAGGCCCCTACGGAAATCTACGGGACTCTACGGGCCCCTAGGGAACCCTCCAGATTTTGACGGAACCCTACGAGCCCCTCTGGAACCCTACAGAATACTCCAGGACCCGACAGCACTCTACAAGACCCTTAGCAACACAACGGAACCTCACTAAAACCCTATGGGCTCCTACAGAACACTGCAGGTGCCTACGGAACCCTACAGACCCCTACGGAATACTACCAGCCACTACGGAAACCTATGGCCCCTACGGAACTTTTCGGAACCTGACAGAAACACTGTGGGCCCCTACAGGCCCTTGCGGGCACTTGCAGACCTCTGCAGGAACCCACGGAACTTTATGGAACCCTACCAGCCCCTACGGAAGCCTAAAGACCCTTGCAGGCAGTTACGGAACGGTACAGGGCCCTACGGAACTTTACCAGCCACTACGGAACTCTACGGGCCCCTACGGAACCCTGCAGAACCCTCCGGAACCTTACAGAATCCCACGGATTCCTACAGACGTCTGCGGGCACTTACTCAACCCTAGAGGCCCCTACGGAACACTGCCAGCCCCTACGGAAGGAACCCTACGGGCCCCTACAGAACACTACTGGCTCCTGCGGTACTCTACAGGCCTCTAGGGAACCTACGAAGCTCTACGGAGCCCTGTGGATCCTTACGGAACAGTACGGGCCCCTTCAGACCTCTGCGGGCGCTTATGGAAACCTACAGGACCCTACGGAACTGTATGAGACTCTACAGGCCCCTAGGGAACACCACAGGCCCCTACGGAACCGTACGAGACTCTACAGGCCCCTAGGGAACACCACAGGCCCCTACGGAACCCTACACAACCCTCTGGAAACTTATGGAACCCTACAAGCTCCTACCAACCCCTGCGGGCACTTACTCAACCCTACAGGCCCCTACGGAAATCTACGGGACTCTACGGGCCCCTAGGGAAGCCTACAGATTTTGACGGAACCCTACGAGCCCCTCTGGAACCCTACAGAATACTCCAGGACCCGACAGCACTCTACAAGACCCTTAGCAACACAACGGAACCTCACTAAAACCCTATGGGCTCCTACAGAACACTGCAGGTGCCTACGGAACCCTACAGACCCCTACGGAACCCTACAGACACCTGCGGGCACTTACAGAACCCTGCAGGCCCCTACGGAACCCTAGAGGTCCATACAGAACCCCACAGGGCCCTACGGAACTTTACCAGCCACTACGGAACTCTACGGGCCCCTACGGAACCCTGCAGAACCCTCCAGAACCTTACAGAATCCCACAGACTCCTGCGGGCACTTACTCAAATCTACAGGCCCCTACGGAAATCTACGGGACTCTACGGGCCCCTAGGGAACCCTCCAGATTTTGACGGAACCCTACGAGCCCCTCTGGAACCCTACAGAATACTCCAGGACCCGACAGCACTCTACAAGACCCTTAGCAACACAACGGAACCTCACTAAAACCCTATGGGCTCCTACAGAACACTGCAGGTGCCTACGGAACCCTACAGACCCCTACGGAATACTACCAGCCACTACGGAAACCTATGGCCCCTACGGAACTTTTCGGAACCTGACAGAAACACTGTGGGCCCCTACAGGCCCTTGCGGGCACTTGCAGACCTCTGCAGGAACCCACGGAACTTTATGGAACCCTACCAGCCCCTACGGAAGCCTAAAGACCCTTGCAGGCAGTTACGGAACGGTACAGGGCCCTACGGAACTTTACCAGCCACTACGGAACTCTACGGGCCCCTACGGAACCCTGCAGAACCCTCCGGAACCTTACAGAATCCCACGGATTCCTACAGACGTCTGCGGGCACTTACTCAACCCTAGAGGCCCCTACGGAACACTGCCAGCCCCTACGGAAGGAACCCTACGGGCCCCTACAGAACACTACTGGCTCCTGCGGTACTCTACAGGCCTCTAGGGAACCTACGAAGCTCTACGGAGCCCTGTGGATCCTTACGGAACAGTACGGGCCCCTTCAGACCTCTGCGGGCGCTTATGGAAACCTACAGGACCCTACGGAACTGTATGAGACTCTACAGGCCCCTAGGGAACACCACAGGCCCCTACGGAACCGTACGAGACTCTACAGGCCCCTAGGGAACACCACAGGCCCCTACGGAACCCTACACAACCCTCTGGAAACTTATGGAACCCTACAAGCTCCTACCAACCCCTGCGGGCACTTACTCAACCCTACAGGCCCCTACGGAAATCTACGGGACTCTACGGGCCCCTAGGGAAGCCTACAGATTTTGACGGAACCCTACGAGCCCCTCTGGAACCCTACAGAATACTCCAGGACCCGACAGCACTCTACAAGACCCTTAGCAACACAACGGAACCTCACTAAAACCCTATGGGCTCCTACAGAACACTGCAGGTGCCTACGGAACCCTACAGACCCCTACGGAACCCTACAGACACCTGCGGGCACTTACAGAACCCTGCAGGCCCCTACGGAACCCTAGAGGTCCATACAGAACCCCACAGGGCCCTACGGAACTTTACCAGCCACTACGGAACTCTACGGGCCCCTACGGAACCCTGCAGAACCCTCCAGAACCTTACAGAATCCCACAGACTCCTGCGGGCACTTACTCAAATCTACAGGCCCCTACGGAAATCTACGGGACTCTACGGGCCCCTAGGGAACCCTCCAGATTTTGACGGAACCCTACGAGCCCCTCTGGAACCCTACAGAATACTCCAGGACCCGACAGCACTCTACAAGACCCTTAGCAACACAACGGAACCTCACTAAAACCCTATGGGCTCCTACAGAACACTGCAGGTGCCTACGGAACCCTACAGACCCCTACGGAATACTACCAGCCACTACGGAAACCTATGGCCCCTACGGAACTTTTCGGAACCTGACAGAAACACTGTGGGCCCCTACAGGCCCTTGCAGGCACTTGCAGACCTCTGCAGGAACCCACGGAACTTTATGGAACCCTACCAGCCCCTATGGAAGCCTAAAGACCCTTGCAGGCAGTTACGGAACGGTACAGGGCCCTACGGAACTTTACCAGCCACTACGGAACTCTACGGGCCCCTACGGAACCCTGCAGAACCCTCCAGAACCTTACAGAATCCCACAGACTCCTACAGACCCCTGCGGGCACTTACACAACCCTACAGGCCCCTACGGAAATCTACGGGACTCTACGCGCCCCTAGGGAACCCTCCAGATTTTGACGGAACCCTACGAGCCCCTCTGGAACCCTACAGAATACTCCAGGACCCGACAGCACTCTACAAGACCCTTAGCAACACAACGGAACCTCACTAAAACCCTATGGGCTCCTACAGAACACTGCAGGTGCCTACGGAACCCTACAGACCCCTACGGAACCCTACAGACACCTGCGGGCACTTACAGAACCCTGCAGGCCCCTACGGAACCCTAGAGGTCCATACAGAACCCCACAGGGCCCTACGGAACTTTACCAGCCACTACGGAACTCTACGGGCCCCTACGGAACCCTGCAGAACCCTCCGGAACCTTACAGAATCCCACGGATTCCTACAGACGTCTGCGGGCACTTACTCAACCCTAGAGGCCCCTACGGAACACTGCCAGCCCCTACGGAAGGAACCCTACGGGCCCCTACAGAACACTACTGGCTCCTGCGGTACTCTACAGGCCTCTAGGGAACCTACGAAGCTCTACGGAGCCCTGTGGATCCTTACGGAACAGTACGGGCCCCTTCAGACCTCTGCGGGCGCTTATGGAAACCTACAGGACCCTACGGAACTGTATGAGACTCTACAGGCCCCTAGGGAACACCACAGGCCCCTACGGAACCGTACGAGACTCTACAGGCCCCTAGGGAACACCACAGGCCCCTACGGAACCCTACACAACCCTCTGGAAACTTATGGAACCCTACAAGCTCCTACCAACCCCTGCGGGCACTTACTCAACCCTACAGGCCCCTACGGAAATCTACGGGACTCTACGGGCCCCTAGGGAAGCCTCCAGATTTTGACGGAACCCTACGAGCCCCTCTGGAACCCTACAGAATACTCCAGGACCCGACAGCACTCTACAAGACCCTTAGCAACACAACGGAACCTCACTAAAACCCTATGGGCTCCTACAGAACACTGCAGGTGCCTACGGAACCCTACAGACCCCTACGGAACCCTACAGACACCTGCGGGCACTTACAGAACCCTGCAGGCCCCTACGGAACCCTAGAGGTCCATACAGAACCCCACAGGGCCCTACGGAACTTTACCAGCCACTACGGAACTCTACGGGCCCCTACGGAACCCTGCAGAACCCTCCAGAACCTTACAGAATCCCACAGACTCCTGCGGGCACTTACTCAAATCTACAGGCCCCTACGGAAATCTACGGGACTCTACGGGCCCCTAGGGAACCCTCCAGATTTTGACGGAACCCTACGAGCCCCTCTGGAACCCTACAGAATACTCCAGGACCCGACAGCACTCTACAAGACCCTTAGCAACACAACGGAACCTCACTAAAACCCTATGGGCTCCTACAGAACACTGCAGGTGCCTACGGAACCCTACAGACCCCTACGGAATACTACCAGCCACTACGGAAACCTATGGCCCCTACGGAACTTTTCGGAACCTGACAGAAACACTGTGGGCCCCTACAGGCCCTTGCGGGCACTTGCAGACCTCTGCAGGAACCCACGGAACTTTATGGAACCCTACCAGCCCCTACGGAAGCCTAAAGACCCTTGCAGGCAGTTACGGAACGGTACAGGGCCCTACGGAACTTTACCAGCCACTACGGAACTCTACGGGCCCCTACGGAACCCTGCAGAACCCTCCGGAACCTTACAGAATCCCACGGATTCCTACAGACGTCTGCGGGCACTTACTCAACCCTAGAGGCCCCTACGGAACACTGCCAGCCCCTACGGAAGGAACCCTACGGGCCCCTACAGAACACTACTGGCTCCTGCGGTACTCTACAGGCCTCTAGGGAACCTACGAAGCTCTACGGAGCCCTGTGGATCCTTACGGAACAGTACGGGCCCCTTCAGACCTCTGCGGGCGCTTATGGAAACCTACAGGACCCTACGGAACTGTATGAGACTCTACAGGCCCCTAGGGAACACCACAGGCCCCTACGGAACCGTAGGAGACTCTACAGGCCCCTAGGGAACACCACAGGCCCCTACGGAACCCTACACAACCCTCTGGAAACTTATGGAACCCTACAAGCTCCTACCAACCCCTGCGGGCACTTACTCAACCCTACAGGCCCCTACGGAAATCTACGGGACTCTACGGGCCCCTAGGGAAGCCTACAGATTTTGACGGAACCCTACGAGCCCCTCTGGAACCCTACAGAATACTCCAGGACCCGACAGCACTCTACAAGACCCTTAGCAACACAACGGAACCTCACTAAAACCCTATGGGCTCCTACAGAACACTGCAGGTGCCTACGGAACCCTACAGACCCCTACGGAACCCTACAGACACCTGCGGGCACTTACAGAACCCTGCAGGCCCCTACGGAACCCTAGAGGTCCATACAGAACCCCACAGGGCCCTACGGAACTTTACCAGCCACTACGGAACTCTACGGGCCCCTACGGAACCCTGCAGAACCCTCCAGAACCTTACAGAATCCCACAGACTCCTGCGGGCACTTACTCAAATCTACAGGCCCCTACGGAAATCTACGGGACTCTACGGGCCCCTAGGGAACCCTCCAGATTTTGACGGAACCCTACGAGCCCCTCTGGAACCCTACAGAATACTCCAGGACCCGACAGCACTCTACAAGACCCTTAGCAACACAACGGAACCTCACTAAAACCCTATGGGCTCCTACAGAACACTGCAGGTGCCTACGGAACCCTACAGACCCCTACGGAATACTACCAGCCACTACGGAAACCTATGGCCCCTACGGAACTTTTCGGAACCTGACAGAAACACTGTGGGCCCCTACAGGCCCTTGCGGGCACTTGCAGACCTCTGCAGGAACCCACGGAACTTTATGGAACCCTACCAGCCCCTACGGAAGCCTAAAGACCCTTGCAGGCAGTTACGGAACGGTACAGGGCCCTACGGAACTTTACCAGCCACTACGGAACTCTACGGGCCCCTACGGAACCCTGCAGAACCCTCCGGAACCTTACAGAATCCCACGGATTCCTACAGACGTCTGCGGGCACTTACTCAACCCTAGAGGCCCCTACGGAACACTGCCAGCCCCTACGGAAGGAACCCTACGGGCCCCTACAGAACACTACTGGCTCCTGCGGTACTCTACAGGCCTCTAGGGAACCTACGAAGCTCTACGGAGCCCTGTGGATCCTTACGGAACAGTACGGGCCCCTTCAGACCTCTGCGGGCGCTTATGGAAACCTACAGGACCCTACGGAACTGTATGAGACTCTACAGGCCCCTAGGGAACACCACAGGCCCCTACGGAACCGTACGAGACTCTACAGGCCCCTAGGGAACACCACAGGCCCCTACGGAACCCTACACAACCCTCTGGAAACTTATGGAACCCTACAAGCTCCTACCAACCCCTGCGGGCACTTACTCAACCCTACAGGCCCCTACGGAAATCTACGGGACTCTACGGGCCCCTAGGGAAGCCTACAGATTTTGACGGAACCCTACGAGCCCCTCTGGAACCCTACAGAATACTCCAGGACCCGACAGCACTCTACAAGACCCTTAGCAACACAACGGAACCTCACTAAAACCCTATGGGCTCCTACAGAACACTGCAGGTGCCTACGGAACCCTACAGACCCCTACGGAACCCTACAGACACCTGCGGGCACTTACAGAACCCTGCAGGCCCCTACGGAACCCTAGAGGTCCATACAGAACCCCACAGGGCCCTACGGAACTTTACCAGCCACTACGGAACTCTACGGGCCCCTACGGAACCCTGCAGAACCCTCCAGAACCTTACAGAATCCCACAGACTCCTGCGGGCACTTACTCAAATCTACAGGCCCCTACGGAAATCTACGGGACTCTACGGGCCCCTAGGGAACCCTCCAGATTTTGACGGAACCCTACGAGCCCCTCTGGAACCCTACAGAATACTCCAGGACCCGACAGCACTCTACAAGACCCTTAGCAACACAACGGAACCTCACTAAAACCCTATGGGCTCCTACAGAACACTGCAGGTGCCTACGGAACCCTACAGACCCCTACGGAATACTACCAGCCACTACGGAAACCTATGGCCCCTACGGAACTTTTCGGAACCTGACAGAAACACTGTGGGCCCCTACAGGCCCTTGCAGGCACTTGCAGACCTCTGCAGGAACCCACGGAACTTTATGGAACCCTACCAGCCCCTATGGAAGCCTAAAGACCCTTGCAGGCAGTTACGGAACGGTACAGGGCCCTACGGAACTTTACCAGCCACTACGGAACTCTACGGGCCCCTACGGAACCCTGCAGAACCCTCCAGAACCTTACAGAATCCCACAGACTCCTACAGACCCCTGCGGGCACTTACACAACCCTACAGGCCCCTACGGAAATCTACGGGACTCTACGCGCCCCTAGGGAACCCTCCAGATTTTGACGGAACCCTACGAGCCCCTCTGGAACCCTACAGAATACTCCAGGACCCGACAGCACTCTACAAGACCCTTAGCAACACAACGGAACCTCACTAAAACCCTATGGGCTCCTACAGAACACTGCAGGTGCCTACGGAACCCTACAGACCCCTACGGAACCCTACAGACACCTGCGGGCACTTACAGAACCCTGCAGGCCCCTACGGAACCCTAGAGGTCCATACAGAACCCCACAGGGCCCTACGGAACTTTACCAGCCACTACGGAACTCTACGGGCCCCTACGGAACCCTGCAGAACCCTCCGGAACCTTACAGAATCCCACGGATTCCTACAGACGTCTGCGGGCACTTACTCAACCCTAGAGGCCCCTACGGAACACTGCCAGCCCCTACGGAAGGAACCCTACGGGCCCCTACAGAACACTACTGGCTCCTGCGGTACTCTACAGGCCTCTAGGGAACCTACGAAGCTCTACGGAGCCCTGTGGATCCTTACGGAACAGTACGGGCCCCTTCAGACCTCTGCGGGCGCTTATGGAAACCTACAGGACCCTACGGAACTGTATGAGACTCTACAGGCCCCTAGGGAACACCACAGGCCCCTACGGAACCGTACGAGACTCTACAGGCCCCTAGGGAACACCACAGGCCCCTACGGAACCCTACACAACCCTCTGGAAACTTATGGAACCCTACAAGCTCCTACCAACCCCTGCGGGCACTTACTCAACCCTACAGGCCCCTACGGAAATCTACGGGACTCTACGGGCCCCTAGGGAAGCCTACAGATTTTGACGGAACCCTACGAGCCCCTCTGGAACCCTACAGAATACTCCAGGACCCGACAGCACTCTACAAGACCCTTAGCAACACAACGGAACCTCACTAAAACCCTATGGGCTCCTACAGAACACTGCAGGTGCCTACGGAACCCTACAGACCCCTACGGAACCCTACAGACACCTGCGGGCACTTACAGAACCCTGCAGGCCCCTACGGAAGCCTACAGGTCCATACAGAACCCCACAGGGCCCTACGGAACTTTACCAGCCACTACGGAACTCTACGGGCCCCTACGGAACCCTGCAGAACCCTCCAGAACCTTACAGAATCCCACAGACTCCTGCGGGCACTTACTCAAATCTACAGGCCCCTACGGAAATCTACGGGACTCTACGGGCCCCTAGGGAACCCTCCAGATTTTGACGGAACCCTACGAGCCCCTCTGGAACCCTACAGAATACTCCAGGACCCGACAGCACTCTACAAGACCCTTAGCAACACAACGGAACCTCACTAAAACCCTATGGGCTCCTACAGAACACTGCAGGTGCCTACGGAACCCTACAGACCCCTACGGAATACTACCAGCCACTACGGAAACCTATGGCCCCTACGGAACTTTTCGGAACCTGACAGAAACACTGTGGGCCCCTACAGGCCCTTGCGGGCACTTGCAGACCTCTGCAGGAACCCACGGAACTTTATGGAACCCTACCAGCCCCTACGGAAGCCTAAAGACCCTTGCAGGCAGTTACGGAACGGTACAGGGCCCTACGGAACTTTACCAGCCACTACGGAACTCTACGGGCCCCTACGGAACCCTGCAGAACCCTCCGGAACCTTACAGAATCCCACGGATTCCTACAGACGTCTGCGGGCACTTACTCAACCCTAGAGGCCCCTACGGAACACTGCCAGCCCCTACGGAAGGAACCCTACGGGCCCCTACAGAACACTACTGGCTCCTGCGGTACTCTACAGGCCTCTAGGGAACCTACGAAGCTCTACGGAGCCCTGTGGATCCTTACGGAACAGTACGGGCCCCTTCAGACCTCTGCGGGCGCTTATGGAAACCTACAGGACCCTACGGAACTGTATGAGACTCTACAGGCCCCTAGGGAACACCACAGGCCCCTACGGAACCGTACGAGACTCTACAGGCCCCTAGGGAACACCACAGGCCCCTACGGAACCCTACACAACCCTCTGGAAACTTATGGAACCCTACAAGCTCCTACCAACCCCTGCGGGCACTTACTCAACCCTACAGGCCCCTACGGAAATCTACGGGACTCTACGGGCCCCTAGGGAAGCCTACAGATTTTGACGGAACCCTACGAGCCCCTCTGGAACCCTACAGAATACTCCAGGACCCGACAGCACTCTACAAGACCCTTAGCAACACAACGGAACCTCACTAAAACCCTATGGGCTCCTACAGAA
Source organism: Numenius arquata (assembly GCF_964106895.1). NCBI lineage: Eukaryota > Metazoa > Chordata > Aves > Charadriiformes > Scolopacidae > Numenius > Numenius arquata. The sequence goes on from NW_027414335.1 coordinate 138,316, forward strand.
CACTGCAGGTGCCTACGGAACCCTACAGACCACTACGGAACCCTACAGACACCTGCGGGCACTTACAGAACCCTGCAGGCCCCTACGGAACCCTAGAGGTCCATACAGAACCCCACAGGGCCCTACGGAACTTTACCAGCCACTACGGAACTCTACGGGCCCCTAGGGAACCCTACAGATTTTGATGGAACCCTACGAGCCCCTCTGGAACCCTACAGAATACTCCAGGACCCGACAGCACTCTACAAGACCCTTAGCAACACAACGGAACCTCACTAAAACCCTATGGGCTCCTACAGAACACTGCAGGTGCCTACGGAACCCTACAGACCCCTACAGAATACTACCAGCCACTACGGAAACCTATGGCCCCTACGGAACTTTTCGGAACCTGACAGAAACACTGTGGGCCCCTACAGGCCCTTGCGGGCACTTGCAGACCTCTGCAGGAACCCACGGAACTTTATGGAACCCTACCAGCCCCTACGGAAGCCTAAAGACCCTTGCAGGCAGTTACGGAACGGTACAGGGCCCTACGGAACTTTACCAGCCACTACGGAACTCTACGGGCCCCTACGGAACCCTGCAGAACCCTCCGGAACCTTACAGAATCCCACGGATTCCTACAGACGTCTGCGGGCACTTACTCAACCCTAGAGGCCCCTACGGAACACTGCCAGCCCCTACGGAAGGAACCCTACGGGCCCCTACAGAACACTACTGGCTCCTGCGGTACTCTACAGGCCTCTAGGGAACCTACGAAGCTCTACGGAGCCCTGTGGATCCTTACGGAACAGTACGGGCCCCTTCAGACCTCTGCGGGCGCTTATGGAAACCTACAGGACCCTACGGAACTGTATGAGACTCTACAGGCCCCTAGGGAACACCACAGGCCCCTACGGAACCGTAGGAGACTCTACAGGCCCCTAGGGAACACCACAGGCCCCTACGGAACCCTACACAACCCTCTGGAAACTTATGGAACCCTACAAGCTCCTACCAACCCCTGCGGGCACTTACTCAACCCTACAGGCCCCTACGGAAATCTACGGGACTCTACGGGCCCCTAGGGAAGCCTACAGATTTTGACGGAACCCTACGAGCCCCTCTGGAACCCTACAGAATACTCCAGGACCCGACAGCACTCTACAAGACCCTTAGCAACACAACGGAACCTCACTAAAACCCTATGGGCTCCTACAGAACACTGCAGGTGCCTACGGAACCCTACAGACCCCTACGGAACCCTACAGACACCTGCGGGCACTTACAGAACCCTGCAGGCCCCTACGGAAGCCTACAGGTCCATACAGAACCCCACAGGGCCCTACGGAACTTTACCAGCCACTACGGAACTCTACGGGCCCCTACGGAACCCTGCAGAACCCTCCAGAACCTTACAGAATCCCACAGACTCCTGCGGGCACTTACTCAAATCTACAGGCCCCTACGGAAATCTACGGGGACTCTACGGGCCCCTAGGGAACCCTACAGATTTTGACGGAACCCTACGAGCCCCTCTGGAACCCTACAGAATACTCCAGGACCCGACAGCACTCTACAAGACCCTTAGCAACACAACGGAACCTCACTAAAACCCTATGGGCTCCTACAGAACACTGCAGGTGCCTACGGAACCCTACAGCCCCCTACGGAATACTACCAGCCACTACGGAAACCTATGGCCCCTACGGAACTTTTCGGAACCTGACAGAAACACTGTGGGCCCCTACAGGCCCTTGCGGCACTTGCAGACCTCTGCAGGAACCCACGGAACTTTATGGAACCCTACCAGCCCCTACGGAAGCCTAAAGACCCTTGCAGGCAGTTACGGAACGGTACAGGGCCCTACGGAACTTTACCAGCCACTACGGAACTCTACGGGCCCCTACGGAACCCTGCATAACCCTCCAGAACCTTACAGAATCCCACAGACTCCTACAGACTCCTGCGGGCACTTACACAACCCTACAGGCCCCTATGGAAATCTACGGGACTCTACGCGCCCCTAGGGAACCCTCCAGATTTTGACGGAACCCTACGAGCCCCTCTGGAACCCTACAGAATACTCCAGGACCCGACAGCACTCTACAAGACCCTTAGCAACACAACGGAACCTCACTAAAAACCCTATGGGCTCCTACAGAACACTGCAGGTGCCTACGGAACCCTACAGACCCCTACGGAACCCTACAGACACCTGCGGGCACTTACAGAACACTGCAGGCCCCTACGGAACCCTACAGGTCCATACAGAACCCCACAGGGCCCTACGGAACTTTACCAGCCACTACGGAACTCTAACGGGCCCCTACGGAACCCTGCAGAACCCTCCGGAACCTTACAGAATCCCACGGATTCCTACAGACGTCTGCGGGCACTTACTCAACCCTAGAGGCCCCTACGGAACACTGCCAGCCCCTACGGAAGGAACCCTACGGGCCCCTACAGAACACTACTGGCTCCTGCGGTACTCTACAGGCCTCTAGGGAACCTACGAAGCTCTACGGAGCCCTGTGGATCCTTACGGAACAGTACGGGCCCCTTCAGACCTCTGCGGGCGCTTATGGAAACCTACAGGACCCTACGGAACTGTATGAGACTCTACAGGCCCCTAGGGAACACCACAGGCCCCTACGGAACCGTACGAGACTCTACAGGCCCCTAGGGAACACCACAGGCCCCTACGGAACCCTACACAACCCTCTGGAAACTTATGGAACCCTACAAGCTCCTACCAACCCCTGCGGGCACTTACTCAACCCTACAGGCCCCTACGGAAATCTACGGGACTCTACGGGCCCCTAGGGAAGCCTACAGATTTTGACGGAACCCTACGAGCCCCTCTGGAACCCTACAGAATACTCCAGGACCGACAGCACTCTACAAGACCCTTAGCAACACAACGGAACCTCACTAAAACCCTATGGGCTCCTACAGAACACTGCAGGTGCCTACGGAACCCTACAGACCCCTACGGAACCCTACAGACACCTGCGGGCACTTACAGAACCCTGCAGGCCCCTACGGAAGCCTAGAGGTCCATACAGAACCCCACAGGGCCCTACGGAACTTTACCAGCCACTACGGAACTCTACGGGCCCCTACGGAACCCTGCAGAACCCTCCAGAACCTTACAGAATCCCACAGACTCCTGCGGGCACTTACTCAAATCTACAGGCCCCTACGGAAATCTACGGGACTCTACGGGCCCCTAGGGAACCCTCCAGATTTTGACGGAACCCTACGAGCCCCTCTGGAACCCTACAGAATACTCCAGGACCCGACAGCACTCTACAAGACCCTTAGCAACACAACGGAACCTCACTAAAACCCTATGGGCTCCTACAGAACACTGCAGGTGCCTACGGAACCCTACAGACCCCTACGGAATACTACCAGCCACTACGGAAACCTATGGCCCCTACGGAACTTTTCGGAACCTGACAGAAACACTGTGGGCCCCTACAGGCCCTTGCGGGCACTTGCAGACCTCTGCAGGAACCCACGGAACTTTATGGAACCCTACCAGCCCCTACGGAAGCCTAAAGACCCTTGCAGGCAGTTACGGAACGGTACAGGGCCCTACGGAACTTTACCAGCCACTACGGAACTCTACGGGCCCCTACGGAACCCTGCAGAACCCTCCAGAACCTTACAGAATCCCACAGACTCCTACAGACCCCTGCGGGCACTTACACAACCCTACAGGCCCCTACGGAAATCTACGGGACTCTACGCGCCCCTAGGGAACCCTCCAGATTTTGACGGAACCCTACGAGCCCCTCTGGAACCCTACAGAATACTCCAGGACCCGACAGCACTCTACAAGACCCTTAGCAACACAACGGAACCTCACTAAAACCCTATGGGCTCCTACAGAACACTGCAGGTGCCTACGGAACCCTACAGACCCCTACGGAACCCTACAGACACCTGCGGGCACTTACAGAACCCTGCAGGCCCCTACGGAAGCCTACAGGTCCATACAGAACCCCACAGGGCCCTACGGAACTTTACCAGCCACTACGGAACTCTACGGGCCCCTACGGAACCCTGCAGAACCCTCCGGAACCTTACAGAATCCCACGGATTCCTACAGACGTCTGCGGGCACTTACTCAACCCTAGAGGCCCCTACGGAACACTGCCAGCCCCTACGGAAGGAACCCTACGGGCCCCTACAGAACACTACTGGCTCCTGCGGTACTCTACAGGCCTCTAGGGAACCTACGAAGCTCTACGGAGCCCTGTGGATCCTTACGGAACAGTACGGGCCCCTTCAGACCTCTGCGGGCGCTTATGGAAACCTACAGGACCCTACGGAACTGTATGAGACTCTACAGGCCCCTAGGGAACACCACAGGCCCCTACGGAACCGTAGGAGACTCTACAGGCCCCTAGGGAACACCACAGGCCCCTACGGAACCCTACACAACCCTCTGGAAACTTATGGAACCCTACAAGCTCCTACCAACCCCTGCGGGCACTTACTCAACCCTACAGGCCCCTACGGAAATCTACGGGACTCTACGGGCCCCTAGGGAAGCCTACAGATTTTGACGGAACCCTACGAGCCCCTCTGGAACCCTACAGAATACTCCAGGACCCGACAGCACTCTATAAGACCCTTAGCAACACAATGGAACCTCACTAAAACCCTATGGGCTCCTACAGAACACTGCAGGTGCCTACGGAACCCTACAGACCCCTACGGAACCCTACAGACACCTGCGGGCACTTACAGAACCCTGCAGGCCCCTACGGAAGCCTACAGGTCCATACAGAACCCCACAGGGCCCTACGGAACTTTACCAGCCACTACGGAACTCTACGGGCCCCTACGGAACCCTGCAGAACCCTCCAGAACCTTACAGAATCCCACAGACTCCTGCGGGCACTTACTCAAATCTACAGGCCCCTACGGAAATCTACGAGACTCTACGGGCCCCTAGGGAACCCTCCAGATTTTGACGGAACCCTACGAGCCCCTCTGGAACCCTACAGAATACTCCAGGACCCGACAGCACTCTACAAGACCCTTAGCAACACAACGGAACCTCACTAAAACCCTATGGGCTCCTACAGAACACTGCAGGTGCCTACGGAACCCTACAGACCCCTACGGAACCCTACAGACACCTGCGGGCACTTACAGAACCCTGCAGGCCCCTACGGAACCCTACAGGTCCATACAGAACCCCACAGGGCCCTACGGAACTTTACCAACCACTACGGAACTCTACGGGCCCCTACGGAACCCTGCAGAACCCTCCGGAACCTTACAGAATCCCACGGATTCCTACAGACGTCTGCGGGCACTTACTCAACCCTAGAGGCCCCTACGGAACACTGCCAGCCCCTACGGAAGGAACCCTACGGGCCCCTACAGAACACTACTGGCTCCTGCGGTACTCTACAGGCCTCTAGGGAACCTACGAAGCTCTACGGAGCCCTGTGGATCCTTACGGAACAGTACGGGCCCCTTCAGACCTCTGCGGGCGCTTATGGAAACCTACAGGACCCTACGGAACTGTATGAGACTCTACAGGCCCCTAGGGAACACCACAGGCCCCTACGGAACCGTACGAGACTCTACAGGCCCCTAGGGAACACCACAGGCCCCTACGGAACCCTACACAACCCTCTGGAAACTTATGGAACCCTACAAGCTCCTACCAACCCCTGCGGGCACTTACTCAACCCTACAGGCCCCTACGGAAATCTACGGGACTCTACGGGCCCCTAGGGAAGCCTACAGATTTTGACGGAACCCTACGAGCCCCTCTGGAACCCTACAGAATACTCCAGGACCCGACAGCACTCTACAAGACCCTTAGCAACACAACGGAACCTCACTAAAACCCTATGGGCTCCTACAGAACACTGCAGGTGCCTACGGAACCCTACAGACCCCTACGGAACCCTACAGACACCTGCGGGCACTTACAGAACCCTGCAGGCCCCTACGGAACCCTACAGGTCCATACAGAACCCCACAGGGCCCTACGGAACTTTACCAGCCACTACGGAACTCTACGGGCCCCTACGGAACCCTGCAGAACCCTCCAGAACCTTACAGAATCCCACAGACTCCTGCGGGCACTTACTCAAATCTACAGGCCCCTACGGAAATCTACGGGACTCTACGGGCCCCTAGGGAACCCTCCAGATTTTGACGGAACCCTACGAGCCCCTCTGGAACCCTACAGAATACTCCAGGACCCGACAGCACTCTACAAGACCCTTAGCAACACAACGGAACCTCACTAAAACCCTATGGGCTCCTACAGAACACTGCAGGTGCCTACGGAACCCTACAGACCCCTACGGAATACTACCAGCCACTACGGAAACCTATGGCCCCTACGGAACTTTTCGGAACCTGACAGAAACACTGTGGGCCCCTACAGGCCCTTGCGGGCACTTGCAGACCTCTGCAGGAACCCACGGAACTTTATGGAACCCTACCAGCCCCTACGGAAGCCTAAAGACCCTTGCAGGCAGTTACGGAACGGTACAGGGCCCTACGGAACTTTACCAGCCACTACGGAACTCTACGGGCCCCTACGGAACCCTGCAGAACCCTCCGGAACCTTACAGAATCCCACGGATTCCTACAGACGTCTGCGGGCACTTACTCAACCCTAGAGGCCCCTACGGAACACTGCCAGCCCCTACGGAAGGAACCCTACGGGCCCCTACAGAACACTACTGGCTCCTGCGGTACTCTACAGGCCTCTAGGGAACCTACGAAGCTCTACGGAGCCCTGTGGATCCTTACGGAACAGTACGGGCCCCTTCAGACCTCTGCGGGCGCTTATGGAAACCTACAGGACCCTACGGAACTGTATGAGACTCTACAGGCCCCTAGGGAACACCACAGGCCCCTACGGAACCGTACGAGACTCTACAGGCCCCTAGGGAACACCACAGGCCCCTACGGAACCCTACACAACCCTCTGGAAACTTATGGAACCCTACAAGCTCCTACCAACCCCTGCGGGCACTTACTCAACCCTACAGGCCCCTACGGAAATCTACGGGACTCTACGGGCCCCTAGGGAAGCCTACAGATTTTGACGGAACCCTACGAGCCCCTCTGGAACCCTACAGAATACTCCAGGACCCGACAGCACTCTATAAGACCCTTAGCAACACAACGGAACCTCACTAAAACCCTATGGGCTCCTACAGAACACTGCAGGTGCCTACGGAACCCTACAGACCCCTACGGAACCCTACAGACACCTGCGGGCACTTACAGAACCCTGCAGGCCCCTACGGAAGCCTACAGGTCCATACAGAACCCCACAGGGCCCTACGGAACTTTACCAGCCACTACGGAACTCTACGGGCCCCTACGGAACCCTGCAGAACCCTCCAGAACCTTACAGAATCCCACAGACTCCTGCGGGCACTTACTCAAATCTACAGGCCCCTACGGAAATCTACGGGACTCTACGGGCCCCTAGGGAACCCTACAGATTTTGACGGAACCCTACGAGCCCCTCTGGAACCCTACAGAATACTCCAGGACCCGACAGCACTCTACAAGACCCTTAGCAACACAACGGAACCTCACTAAAACCCTATGGGCTCCTACAGAACACTGCAGGTGCCTACGGAACCCTACAGACCCCTACGGAACCCTACAGACACCTGCGGGCACTTACAGAACCCTGCAGGCCCCTACGGAACCCTACAGGTCCATACAGAACCCCACAGGGCCCTACGGAACTTTACCAACCACTACGGAACTCTACGGGCCCCTACGGAACCCTGCAGAACCCTCCGGAACCTTACAGAATCCCACGGATTCCTACAGACGTCTGCGGGCACTTACTCAACCCTAGAGGCCCCTACGGAACACTGCCAGCCCCTACGGAAGGAACCCTACGGGCCCCTACAGAACACTACTGGCTCCTGCGGTACTCTACAGGCCTCTAGGGAACCTACGAAGCTCTACGGAGCCCTGTGGATCCTTACGGAACAGTACGGGCCCCTTCAGACCTCTGCGGGCGCTTATGGAAACCTACAGGACCCTACGGAACTGTATGAGACTCTACAGGCCCCTAGGGAACACCACAGGCCCCTACGGAACCGTACGAGACTCTACAGGCCCCTAGGGAACACCACAGGCCCCTACGGAACCCTACACAACCCTCTGGAAACTTATGGAACCCTACAAGCTCCTACCAACCCCTGCGGGCACTTACTCAACCCTACAGGCCCCTACGGAAATCTACGGGACTCTACGGGCCCCTAGGGAACCCTCCAGATTTTGACGGAACCCTACGAGCCCCTCTGGAACCCTACAGAATACTCCAGGACCCGACAGCACTCTACAAGACCCTTAGCAACACAACGGAACCTCACTAAAACCCTATGGGCTCCTACAGAACACTGCAGGTGCCTACGGAACCCTACAGACCCCTACGGAACCCTACAGACACCTGCGGGCACTTACAGAACCCTGCAGGCCCCTACGGAAGCCTAGAGGTCCATACAGAACCCCACAGGGCCCTACGGAACTTTACCAGCCACTACGGAACTCTACGGGCCCCTACGGAACCCTGCAGAACCCTCCAGAACCTTACAGAATCCCACAGACTCCTGCGGGCACTTACTCAAATCTACAGGCCCCTACGGAAATCTACGGGACTCTACGGGCCCCTAGGGAACCCTACAGATTTTGACGGAACCCTACGAGCCCCTCTGGAACCCTACAGAATACTCCAGGACCCGACAGCACTCTACAAGACCCTTAGCAACACAACGGAACCTCACTAAAACCCTATGGGCTCCTACAGAACACTGCAGGTGCCTACGGAACCCTACAGACCCCTACGGAATACTACCAGCCACTACGGAAACCTATGGCCCCTACGGAACTTTTCGGAACCTGACAGAAACACTGTGGGCCCCTACAGGCCCTTGCGGGCACTTGCAGACCTCTGCAGGAACCCACGGAACTTTATGGAACCCTACCAGCCCCTACGGAAGCCTAAAGACCCTTGCAGGCAGTTACGGAACGGTACAGGGCCCTACGGAACTTTACCAGCCACTACGGAACTCTACGGGCCCCTACGGAACCCTGCAGAACCCTCCAGAACCTTACAGAATCCCACAGACTCCTACAGACCCCTGCGGGCACTTACACAACCCTACAGGCCCCTACGGAAATCTACGGGACTCTACGCGCCCCTAGGGAACCCTCCAGATTTTGACGGAACCCTACGAGCCCCTCTGGAACCCTACAGAATACTCCAGGACCCGACAGCACTCTACAAGACCCTTAGCAACACAACGGAACCTCACTAAAACCCTATGGGCTCCTACAGAACACTGCAGGTGCCTACGGAACCCTACAGACCCCTACGGAACCCTACAGACACCTGCGGGCACTTACAGAACCCTGCAGGCCCCTACGGAAGCCTACAGGTCCATACAGAACCCCACAGGGCCCTACGGAACTTTACCAGCCACTACGGAACTCTACGGGCCCCTACGGAACCCTGCAGAACCCTCCGGAACCTTACAGAATCCCACGGATTCCTACAGACGTCTGCGGGCACTTACTCAACCCTAGAGGCCCCTACGGAACACTGCCAGCCCCTACGGAAGGAACCCTACGGGCCCCTACAGAACACTACTGGCTCCTGCGGTACTCTACAGGCCTCTAGGGAACCTACGAAGCTCTACGGAGCCCTGTGGATCCTTACGGAACAGTACGGGCCCCTTCAGACCTCTGCGGGCGCTTATGGAAACCTACAGGACCCTACGGAACTGTATGAGACTCTACAGGCCCCTAGGGAACACCACAGGCCCCTACGGAACCGTAGGAGACTCTACAGGCCCCTAGGGAACACCACAGGCCCCTACGGAACCCTACACAACCCTCTGGAAACTTATGGAACCCTACAAGCTCCTACCAACCCCTGCGGGCACTTACTCAACCCTACAGGCCCCTACGGAAATCTACGGGACTCTACGGGCCCCTAGGGAAGCCTACAGATTTTGACGGAACCCTACGAGCCCCTCTGGAACCCTACAGAATACTCCAGGACCCGACAGCACTCTACAAGACCCTTAGCAACACAACGGAACCTCACTAAAACCCTATGGGCTCCTACAGAACACTGCAGGTGCCTACGGAACCCTACAGACCCCTACGGAACCCTACAGACACCTGCGGGCACTTACAGAACCCTGCAGGCCCCTACGGAAGCCTACAGGTCCATACAGAACCCCACAGGGCCCTACGGAACTTTACCAGCCACTACGGAACTCTACGGGCCCCTACGGAACCCTGCAGAACCCTCCAGAACCTTACAGAATCCCACAGACTCCTGCGGGCACTTACTCAAATCTACAGGCCCCTACGGAAATCTACGGGACTCTACGGGCCCCTAGGGAACCCTCCAGATTTTGACGGAACCCTACGAGCCCCTCTGGAACCCTACAGAATACTCCAGGACCCGACAGCACTCTACAAGACCCTTAGCAACACAACGGAACCTCACTAAAACCCTATGGGCTCCTACAGAACACTGCAGGTGCCTACGGAACCCTACAGACCCCTACGGAACCCTACAGACACCTGCGGGCACTTACAGAACCCTGCAGGCCCCTACGGAAGCCTACAGGTCCATACAGAACCCCACAGGGCCCTACGGAACTTTACCAGCCACTACGGAACTCTACGGGCCCCTACGGAACCCTGCAGAACCCTCCGGAACCTTACAGAATCCCACGGATTCCTACAGACGTCTGCGGGCACTTACTCAACCCTAGAGGCCCCTACGGAACACTGCCAGCCCCTACGGAAGGAACCCTACGGGCCCCTACAGAACACTACTGGCTCCTGCGGTACTCTACAGGCCTCTAGGGAACCTACGAAGCTCTACGGAGCCCTGTGGATCCTTACGGAACAGTACGGGCCCCTTCAGACCTCTGCGGGCGCTTATGGAAACCTACAGGACCCTACGGAACTGTATGAGACTCTACAGGCCCCTAGGGAACACCACAGGCCCCTACGGAACCGTAGGAGACTCTACAGGCCCCTAGGGAACACCACAGGCCCCTACGGAACCCTACACAACCCTCTGGAAACTTATGGAACCCTACAAGCTCCTACCAACCCCTGCGGGCACTTACTCAACCCTACAGGCCCCTACGGAAATCTACGGGACTCTACGGGCCCCTAGGGAAGCCTACAGATTTTGACGGAACCCTACGAGCCCCTCTGGAACCCTACAGAATACTCCAGGACCCGACAGCACTCTATAAGACCCTTAGCGACACAACGGAACCTCACTAAAACCCTATGGGCTCCTACAGAACACTGCAGGTGCCTACGGAACCCTACAGACCCCTACGGAACCCTACAGACACCTGCGGGCACTTACAGAACCCTGCAGGCCCCTACGGAAGCCTACAGGTCCATACAGAACCCCACAGGGCCCTACGGAACTTTACCAGCCACTACGGAACTCTACGGGCCCCTACGGAACCCTGCAGAACCCTCCAGAACCTTACAGAATCCCACAGACTCCTGCGGGCACTTACTCAAATCTACAGGCCCCTACGGAAATCTACGGGACTCTACGGGCCCCTAGGGAACCCTACAGATTTTGACGGAACCCTACGAGCCCCTCTGGAACCCTACAGAATACTCCAGGACCCGACAGCACTCTACAAGACCCTTAGCAACACAACGGAACCTCACTAAAACCCTATGGGCTCCTACAGAACACTGCAGGTGCCTACGGAACCCTACAGACCCCTACGGAATACTACCAGCCACTACAGAAACCTATGGCCCCTACGGAACTTTTCGGAACCTGACAGAAACACTGTGGGCCCCTACAGGCCCTTGCAGGCACTTGCAGACCTCTGCAGGAACCCACGGAACTTTATGGAACCCTACCAGCCCCTATGGAAGCCTAAAGACCCTTGCAGGCAGTTACGGAACGGTACAGGGCCCTACGGAACTTTACCAGCCACTACGGAACTCTACGGGCCCCTACGGAACCCTGCAGAACCCTCCAGAACCTTACAGAATCCCACAGACTCCTACAGACCCCTGCGGGCACTTACACAACCCTACAGGCCCCTACGGAAATCTACGGGACTCTACGCGCCCCTAGGGAACCCTCCAGATTTTGACGGAACCCTACGAGCCCCTCTGGAACCCTACAGAATACTCCAGGACCCGACAGCACTCTACAAGACCCTTAGCAACACAACGGAACCTCACTAAAACCCTATGGGCTCCTACAGAACACTGCAGGTGCCTACGGAACCCTACAGACCCCTACGGAACCCTACAGACACCTGCGGGCACTTACAGAACCCTGCAGGCCCCTACGGAACCCTACAGGTCCATACAGAACCCCACAGGGCCCTACGGAACTTTACCAGCCACTACGGAACTCTACGGGCCCCTACGGAACCCTGCAGAACCCTCCGGAACCTTACAGAATCCCACGGATTCCTACAGACGTCTGCGGGCACTTACTCAACCCTAGAGGCCCCTACGGAACACTGCCAGCCCCTACGGAAGGAACCCTACGGGCCCCTACAGAACACTACTGGCTCCTGCGGTACTCTACAGGCCTCTAGGGAACCTACGAAGCTCTACGGAGCCCTGTGGATCCTTACGGAACAGTACGGGCCCCTTCAGACCTCTGCGGGCGCTTATGGAAACCTACAGGACCCTACGGAACTGTATGAGACTCTACAGGCCCCTAGGGAACACCACAGGCCCCTACGGAACCGTACGAGACTCTACAGGCCCCTAGGGAACACCACAGGCCCCTACGGAACCCTACACAACCCTCTGGAAACTTATGGAACCCTACAAGCTCCTACCAACCCCTGCGGGCACTTACTCAACCCTACAGGCCCCTACGGAAATCTACGGGACTCTACGGGCCCCTAGGGAAGCCTACAGATTTTGACGGAACCCTACGAGCCCCTCTGGAACCCTACAGAATACTCCAGGACCCGACAGCACTCTACAAGACCCTTAGCAACACAACGGAACCTCACTAAAACCCTATGGGCTCCTACAGAACACTGCAGGTGCCTACGGAACCCTACAGACCCCTACGGAACCCTACAGACACCTGCGGGCACTTACAGAACCCTGCAGGCCCCTACGGAACCCTAGAGGTCCATACAGAACCCCACAGGGCCCTACGGAACTTTACCAGCCACTACGGAACTCTACGGGCCCCTACGGAACCCTGCAGAACCCTCCAGAACCTTACAGAATCCCACAGACTCCTGCGGGCACTTACTCAAATCTACAGGCCCCTACGGAAATCTACGGGACTCTACGGGCCCCTAGGGAACCCTACAGATTTTGACGGAACCCTACGAGCCCCTCTGGAACCCTACAGAATACTCCAGGACCCGACAGCACTCTACAAGACCCTTAGCAACACAACGGAACCTCACTAAAACCCTATGGGCTCCTACAGAACACTGCAGGTGCCTACGGAACCCTACAGACCCCTACGGAATACTACCAGCCACTACGGAAACCTATGGCCCCTACGGAACTTTTCGGAACCTGACAGAAACACTGTGGGCCCCTACAGGCCCTTGCAGGCACTTGCAGACCTCTGCAGGAACCCACGGAACTTTATGGAACCCTACCAGCCCCTATGGAAGCCTAAAGACCCTTGCAGGCAGTTACGGAACGGTACAGGGCCCTACGGAACTTTACCAGCCACTACGGAACTCTACGGGCCCCTACGGAACCCTGCAGAACCCTCCAGAACCTTACAGAATCCCACAGACTCCTACAGACCCCTGCGGGCACTTACACAACCCTACAGGCCCCTACGGAAATCTACGGGACTCTACGCGCCCCTAGGGAACCCTCCAGATTTTGACGGAACCCTACGAGCCCCTCTGGAACCCTACAGAATACTCCAGGACCCGACAGCACTCTACAAGACCCTTAGCAACACAACGGAACCTCACTAAAACCCTATGGGCTCCTACAGAACACTGCAGGTGCCTACGGAACCCTACAGACCCCTACGGAACCCTACAGACACCTGCGGGCACTTACAGAACCCTGCAGGCCCCTACGGAACCCTACAGGTCCATACAGAACCCCACAGGGCCCTACGGAACTTTACCAGCCACTACGGAACTCTACGGGCCCCTACGGAACCCTGCAGAACCCTCCGGAACCTTACAGAATCCCACGGATTCCTACAGACGTCTGCGGGCACTTACTCAACCCTAGAGGCCCCTACGGAACACTGCCAGCCCCTACGGAAGGAACCCTACGGGCCCCTACAGAACACTACTGGCTCCTGCGGTACTCTACAGGCCTCTAGGGAACCTACGAAGCTCTACGGAGCCCTGTGGATCCTTACGGAACAGTACGGGCCCCTTCAGACCTCTGCGGGCGCTTATGGAAACCTACAGGACCCTACGGAACTGTATGAGACTCTACAGGCCCCTAGGGAACACCACAGGCCCCTACGGAACCGTACGAGACTCTACAGGCCCCTAGGGAACACCACAGGCCCCTACGGAACCCTACACAACCCTCTGGAAACTTATGGAACCCTACAAGCTCCTACCAACCCCTGCGGGCACTTACTCAACCCTACAGGCCCCTACGGAAATCTACGGGACTCTACGGGCCCCTAGGGAAGCCTACAGATTTTGACGGAACCCTACGAGCCCCTCTGGAACCCTACAGAATACTCCAGGACCCGACAGCACTCTACAAGACCCTTAGCAACACAACGGAACCTCACTAAAACCCTATGGGCTCCTACAGAACACTGCAGGTGCCTACGGAACCCTACAGACCCCTACGGAACCCTACAGACACCTGCGGGCACTTACAGAACCCTGCAGGCCCCTACGGAACCCTAGAGGTCCATACAGAACCCCACAGGGCCCTACGGAACTTTACCAGCCACTACGGAACTCTACGGGCCCCTACGGAACCCTGCAGAACCCTCCAGAACCTTACAGAATCCCACAGACTCCTGCGGGCACTTACTCAAATCTACAGGCCCCTACGGAAATCTACGGGACTCTACGGGCCCCTAGGGAACCCTCCAGATTTTGACGGAACCCTACGAGCCCCTCTGGAACCCTACAGAATACTCCAGGACCCGACAGCACTCTACAAGACCCTTAGCAACACAACGGAACCTCACTAAAACCCTATGGGCTCCTACAGAACACTGCAGGTGCCTACGGAACCCTACAGACCCCTACGGAATACTACCAGCCACTACGGAAACCTATGGCCCCTACGGAACTTTTCGGAACCTGACAGAAACACTGTGGGCCCCTACAGGCCCTTGCAGGCACTTGCAGACCTCTGCAGGAACCCACGGAACTTTATGGAACCCTACCAGCCCCTATGGAAGCCTAAAGACCCTTGCAGGCAGTTACGGAACGGTACAGGGCCCTACGGAACTTTACCAGCCACTACGGAACTCTACGGGCCCCTACGGAACCCTGCAGAACCCTCCAGAACCTTACAGAATCCCACAGACTCCTACAGACCCCTGCGGGCACTTACACAACCCTACAGGCCCCTACGGAAATCTACGGGACTCTACGCGCCCCTAGGGAACCCTCCAGATTTTGACGGAACCCTACGAGCCCCTCTGGAACCCTACAGAATACTCCAGGACCCGACAGCACTCTACAAGACCCTTAGCAACACAACGGAACCTCACTAAAACCCTATGGGCTCCTACAGAACACTGCAGGTGCCTACGGAACCCTACAGACCCCTACGGAACCCTACAGACACCTGCGGGCACTTACAGAACCCTGCAGGCCCCTACGGAACCCTACAGGTCCATACAGAACCCCACAGGGCCCTACGGAACTTTACCAGCCACTACGGAACTCTACGGGCCCCTACGGAACCCTGCAGAACCCTCCGGAACCTTACAGAATCCCACGGATTCCTACAGACGTCTGCGGGCACTTACTCAACCCTAGAGGCCCCTACGGAACACTGCCAGCCCCTACGGAAGGAACCCTACGGGCCCCTACAGAACACTACTGGCTCCTGCGGTACTCTACAGGCCTCTAGGGAACCTACGAAGCTCTACGGAGCCCTGTGGATCCTTACGGAACAGTACGGGCCCCTTCAGACCTCTGCGGGCGCTTATGGAAACCTACAGGACCCTACGGAACTGTATGAGACTCTACAGGCCCCTAGGGAACACCACAGGCCCCTACGGAACCGTACGAGACTCTACAGGCCCCTAGGGAACACCACAGGCCCCTACGGAACCCTACACAACCCTCTGGAAACTTATGGAACCCTACAAGCTCCTACCAACCCCTGCGGGCACTTACTCAACCCTACAGGCCCCTACGGAAATCTACGGGACTCTACGGGCCCCTAGGGAAGCCTACAGATTTTGACGGAACCCTACGAGCCCCTCTGGAACCCTACAGAATACTCCAGGACCCGACAGCACTCTACAAGACCCTTAGCAACACAACGGAACCTCACTAAAACCCTATGGGCTCCTACAGAACACTGCAGGTGCCTACGGAACCCTACAGACCCCTACGGAACCCTACAGACACCTGCGGGCACTTACAGAACCCTGCAGGCCCCTACGGAAGCCTACAGGTCCATACAGAACCCCACAGGGCCCTACGGAACTTTACCAGCCACTACGGAACTCTACGGGCCCCTACGGAACCCTGCAGAACCCTCCAGAACCTTACAGAATCCCACAGACTCCTGCGGGCACTTACTCAAATCTACAGGCCCCTACGGAAATCTACGGGACTCTACGGGCCCCTAGGGAACCCTCCAGATTTTGACGGAACCCTACGAGCCCCTCTGGAACCCTACAGAATACTCCAGGACCCGACAGCACTCTACAAGACCCTTAGCAACACAACGGAACCTCACTAAAACCCTATGGGCTCCTACAGAACACTGCAGGTGCCTACGGAACCCTACAGACCCCTACGGAACCCTACAGACACCTGCGGGCACTTACAGAACCCTGCAGGCCCCTACGGAAGCCTACAGGTCCATACAGAACCCCACAGGGCCCTACGGAACTTTACCAGCCACTACGGAACTCTACGGGCCCCTACGGAACCCTGCAGAACCCTCCGGAACCTTACAGAATCCCACGGATTCCTACAGACGTCTGCGGGCACTTACTCAACCCTAGAGGCCCCTACGGAACACTGCCAGCCCCTACGGAAGGAACCCTACGGGCCCCTACAGAACACTACTGGCTCCTGCGGTACTCTACAGGCCTCTAGGGAACCTACGAAGCTCTACGGAGCCCTGTGGATCCTTACGGAACAGTACGGGCCCCTTCAGACCTCTGCGGGCGCTTATGGAAACCTACAGGACCCTACGGAACTGTATGAGACTCTACAGGCCCCTAGGGAACACCACAGGCCCCTACGGAACCGTAGGAGACTCTACAGGCCCCTAGGGAACACCACAGGCCCCTACGGAACCCTACACAACCCTCTGGAAACTTATGGAACCCTACAAGCTCCTACCAACCCCTGCGGGCACTTACTCAACCCTACAGGCCCCTACGGAAATCTACGGGACTCTACGGGCCCCTAGGGAAGCCTACAGATTTTGACGGAACCCTACGAGCCCCTCTGGAACCCTACAGAATACTCCAGGACCCGACAGCACTCTACAAGACCCTTAGCAACACAACGGAACCTCACTAAAACCCTATGGGCTCCTACAGAACACTGCAGGTGCCTACGGAACCCTACAGACCCCTACGGAACCCTACAGACACCTGCGGGCACTTACAGAACCCTGCAGGCCCCTACGGAAGCCTACAGGTCCATACAGAACCCCACAGGGCCCTACGGAACTTTACCAGCCACTACGGAACTCTACGGGCCCCTACGGAACCCTGCAGAACCCTCCAGAACCTTACAGAATCCCACAGACTCCTGCGGGCACTTACTCAAATCTACAGGCCCCTACGGAAATCTACGGGACTCTACGGGCCCCTAGGGAACCCTCCAGATTTTGACGGAACCCTACGAGCCCCTCTGGAACCCTACAGAATACTCCAGGACCCGACAGCACTCTACAAGACCCTTAGCAACACAACGGAACCTCACTAAAACCCTATGGGCTCCTACAGAACACTGCAGGTGCCTACGGAACCCTACAGACCCCTACGGAATACTACCAGCCACTACGGAAACCTATGGCCCCTACGGAACTTTTCGGAACCTGACAGAAACACTGTGGGCCCCTACAGGCCCTTGCAGGCACTTGCAGACCTCTGCAGGAACCCACGGAACTTTATGGAACCCTACCAGCCCCTATGGAAGCCTAAAGACCCTTGCAGGCAGTTACGGAACGGTACAGGGCCCTACGGAACTTTACCAGCCACTACGGAACTCTACGGGCCCCTACGGAACCCTGCAGAACCCTCCAGAACCTTACAGAATCCCACAGACTCCTACAGACCCCTGCGGGCACTTACACAACCCTACAGGCCCCTACGGAAATCTACGGGACTCTACGCGCCCCTAGGGAACCCTCCAGATTTTGACGGAACCCTACGAGCCCCTCTGGAACCCTACAGAATACTCCAGGACCCGACAGCACTCTACAAGACCCTTAGCAACACAACGGAACCTCACTAAAACCCTATGGGCTCCTACAGAACACTGCAGGTGCCTACGGAACCCTACAGACCCCTACGGAACCCTACAGACACCTGCGGGCACTTACAGAACCCTGCAGGCCCCTACGGAACCCTACAGGTCCATACAGAACCCCACAGGGCCCTACGGAACTTTACCAGCCACTACGGAACTCTACGGGCCCCTACGGAACCCTGCAGAACCCTCCGGAACCTTACAGAATCCCACGGATTCCTACAGACGTCTGCGGGCACTTACTCAACCCTAGAGGCCCCTACGGAACACTGCCAGCCCCTACGGAAGGAACCCTACGGGCCCCTACAGAACACTACTGGCTCCTGCGGTACTCTACAGGCCTCTAGGGAACCTACGAAGCTCTACGGAGCCCTGTGGATCCTTACGGAACAGTACGGGCCCCTTCAGACCTCTGCGGGCGCTTATGGAAACCTACAGGACCCTACGGAACTGTATGAGACTCTACAGGCCCCTAGGGAACACCACAGGCCCCTACGGAACCGTACGAGACTCTACAGGCCCCTAGGGAACACCACAGGCCCCTACGGAACCCTACACAACCCTCTGGAAACTTATGGAACCCTACAAGCTCCTACCAACCCCTGCGGGCACTTACTCAACCCTACAGGCCCCTACGGAAATCTACGGGACTCTACGGGCCCCTAGGGAAGCCTACAGATTTTGACGGAACCCTACGAGCCCCTCTGGAACCCTACAGAATACTCCAGGACCCGACAGCACTCTACAAGACCCTTAGCAACACAACGGAACCTCACTAAAACCCTATGGGCTCCTACAGAACACTGCAGGTGCCTACGGAACCCTACAGACCCCTACGGAACCCTACAGACACCTGCGGGCACTTACAGAACCCTGCAGGCCCCTACGGAACCCTAGAGGTCCATACAGAACCCCACAGGGCCCTACGGAACTTTACCAGCCACTACGGAACTCTACGGGCCCCTACGGAACCCTGCAGAACCCTCCAGAACCTTACAGAATCCCACAGACTCCTGCGGGCACTTACTCAAATCTACAGGCCCCTACGGAAATCTACGGGACTCTACGGGCCCCTAGGGAACCCTACAGATTTTGACGGAACCCTACGAGCCCCTCTGGAACCCTACAGAATACTCCAGGACCCGACAGCACTCTACAAGACCCTTAGCAACACAACGGAACCTCACTAAAACCCTATGGGCTCCTACAGAACACTGCAGGTGCCTACGGAACCCTACAGACCCCTACGGAATACTACCAGCCACTACGGAAACCTATGGCCCCTACGGAACTTTTCGGAACCTGACAGAAACACTGTGGGCCCCTACAGGCCCTTGCAGGCACTTGCAGACCTCTGCAGGAACCCACGGAACTTTATGGAACCCTACCAGCCCCTATGGAAGCCTAAAGACCCTTGCAGGCAGTTACGGAACGGTACAGGGCCCTACGGAACTTTACCAGCCACTACGGAACTCTACGGGCCCCTACGGAACCCTGCAGAACCCTCCAGAACCTTACAGAATCCCACAGACTCCTACAGACCCCTGCGGGCACTTACACAACCCTACAGGCCCCTACGGAAATCTACGGGACTCTACGCGCCCCTAGGGAACCCTCCAGATTTTGACGGAACCCTACGAGCCCCTCTGGAACCCTACAGAATACTCCAGGACCCGACAGCACTCTACAAGACCCTTAGCGACACAACGGAACCTCACTAAAACCCTATGGGCTCCTACAGAACACTGCAGGTGCCTACGGAACCCTACAGACCCCTACGGAACCCTACAGACACCTGCGGGCACTTACAGAACCCTGCAGGCCCCTACGGAACCCTACAGGTCCATCCAGAACCCCACAGGGCCCTACGGAACTTTACCAGCCACTACGGAACTCTACGGGCCCCTACGGAACCCTGCAGAACCCTCCGGAACCTTACAGAATCCCACGGATTCCTACAGACGTCTGCGGGCACTTACTCAACCCTAGAGGCCCCTACGGAACACTGCCAGCCCCTACGGAAGGAACCCTACGGGCCCCTACAGAACACTACTGGCTCCTGCGGTACTCTACAGGCCTCTAGGGAACCTACGAAGCTCTACGGAGCCCTGTGGATCCTTACGGAACAGTACGGGCCCCTTCAGACCTCTGCGGGCGCTTATGGAAACCTACAGGACCCTACGGAACTGTATGAGACTCTACAGGCCCCTAGGGAACACCACAGGCCCCTACGGAACCGTACGAGACTCTACAGGCCCCTAGGGAACACCACAGGCCCCTACGGAACCCTACACAACCCTCTGGAAACTTATGGAACCCTACAAGCTCCTACCAACCCCTGCGGGCACTTACTCAACCCTACAGGCCCCTACGGAAATCTACGGGACTCTACGGGCCCCTAGGGAAGCCTACAGATTTTGACGGAACCCTACGAGCCCCTCTGGAACCCTACAGAATACTCCAGGACCCGACAGCACTCTACAAGACCCTTAGCAACACAACGGAACCTCACTAAAACCCTATGGGCTCCTACAGAACACTGCAGGTGCCTACGGAACCCTACAGACCCCTACGGAACCCTACAGACACCTGCGGGCACTTACAGAACCCTGCAGGCCCCTACGGAAGCCTACAGGTCCATACAGAACCCCACAGGGCCCTACGGAACTTTACCAGCCACTACGGAACTCTACGGGCCCCTACGGAACCCTGCAGAACCCTCCAGAACCTTACAGAATCCCACAGACTCCTGCGGGCACTTACTCAAATCTACAGGCCCCTACGGAAATCTACGGGACTCTACGGGCCCCTAGGGAACCCTCCAGATTTTGACGGAACCCTACGAGCCCCTCTGGAACCCTACAGAATACTCCAGGACCCGACAGCACTCTACAAGACCCTTAGCAACACAACGGAACCTCACTAAAACCCTATGGGCTCCTACAGAACACTGCAGGTGCCTACGGAACCCTACAGACCCCTACGGAACCCTACAGACACCTGCGGGCACTTACAGAACCCTGCAGGCCCCTACGGAACCCTACAGGTCCATACAGAACCCCACAGGGCCCTACGGAACTTTACCAGCCACTACGGAACTCTACGGGCCCCTACGGAACCCTGCAGAACCCTCCGGAACCTTACAGAATCCCACGGATTCCTACAGACGTCTGCGGGCACTTACTCAACCCTAGAGGCCCCTACGGAACACTGCCAGCCCCTACGGAAGGAACCCTACGGGCCCCTACAGAACACTACTGGCTCCTGCGGTACTCTACAGGCCTCTAGGGAACCTACGAAGCTCTACGGAGCCCTGTGGATCCTTACGGAACAGTACGGGCCCCTTCAGACCTCTGCGGGCGCTTATGGAAACCTACAGGACCCTACGGAACTGTATGAGACTCTACAGGCCCCTAGGGAACACCACAGGCCCCTACGGAACCGTACGAGACTCTACAGGCCCCTAGGGAACACCACAGGCCCCTACGGAACCCTACACAACCCTCTGGAAACTTATGGAACCCTACAAGCTCCTACCAACCCCTGCGGGCACTTACTCAACCCTACAGGCCCCTACGGAAATCTACGGGACTCTACGGGCCCCTAGGGAACCCTCCAGATTTTGACGGAACCCTACGAGCCCCTCTGGAACCCTACAGAATACTCCAGGACCCGACAGCACTCTACAAGACCCTTAGCAACACAACGGAACCTCACTAAAACCCTATGGGCTCCTACAGAACACTGCAGGTGCCTACGGAACCCTACAGACCCCTACGGAACCCTACAGACACCTGCGGGCACTTACAGAACCCTGCAGGCCCCTACGGAACCCTAGAGGTCCATACAGAACCCCACAGGGCCCTACGGAACTTTACCAGCCACTACGGAACTCTACGGGCCCCTACGGAACCCTGCAGAACCCTCCAGAACCTTACAGAATCCCACAGACTCCTGCGGGCACTTACTCAAACCCTACAGGCCCCTACGGAAATCTACGGGACTCTACGGGCCCCTAGGGAACCCTACAGATTTTGACGGAACCCTACGAGCCCCTCTGGAACCCTACAGAATACTCCAGGACCCGACAGCACTCTACAAGACCCTTAGCAACACAACGGAACCTCACTAAAACCCTATGGGCTCCTACAGAACACTGCAGGTGCCTACGGAACCCTACAGACCCCTACGGAATACTACCAGCCACTACGGAAACCTATGGCCCCTACGGAACTTTTCGGAACCTGACAGAAACACTGTGGGCCCCTACAGGCCCTTGCAGGCACTTGCAGACCTCTGCAGGAACCCACGGAACTTTATGGAACCCTACCAGCCCCTATGGAAGCCTAAAGACCCTTGCAGGCAGTTACGGAACGGTACAGGGCCCTACGGAACTTTACCAGCCACTACGGAACTCTACGGGCCCCTACGGAACCCTGCAGAACCCTCCAGAACCTTACAGAATCCCACAGACTCCTACAGACCCCTGCGGGCACTTACACAACCCTACAGGCCCCTACGGAAATCTACGGGACTCTACGCGCCCCTAGGGAACCCTCCAGATTTTGACGGAACCCTACGAGCCCCTCTGGAACCCTACAGAATACTCCAGGACCCGACAGCACTCTACAAGACCCTTAGCAACACAACGGAACCTCACTAAAACCCTATGGGCTCCTACAGAACACTGCAGGTGCCTACGGAACCCTACAGACCCCTACGGAACCCTACAGACACCTGCGGGCACTTACAGAACCCTGCAGGCCCCTACGGAACCCTACAGGTCCATACAGAACCCCACAGGGCCCTATGGAACTTTACCAGCCACTACGGAACTCTACGGGCCCCTACGGAACCCTGCAGAACCCTCCGGAACCTTACAGAATCCCACGGATTCCTACAGACGTCTGCGGGCACTTACTCAACCCTAGAGGCCCCTACGGAACACTGCCAGCCCCTACGGAAGGAACCCTACGGGCCCCTACAGAACACTACTGGCTCCTGCGGTACTCTACAGGCCTCTAGGGAACCTACGAAGCTCTACGGAGCCCTGTGGATCCTTACGGAACAGTACGGGCCCCTTCAGACCTCTGCGGGCGCTTATGGAAACCTACAGGACCCTACGGAACTGTATGAGACTCTACAGGCCCCTAGGGAACACCACAGGCCCCTACGGAACCGTAGGAGACTCTACAGGCCCCTAGGGAACACCACAGGCCCCTACGGAACCCTACACAACCCTCTGGAAACTTATGGAACCCTACAAGCTCCTACCAACCCCTGCGGGCACTTACTCAACCCTACAGGCCCCTACGGAAATCTACGGGACTCTACGGGCCCCTAGGGAAGCCTACAGATTTTGACGGAACCCTACGAGCCCCTCTGGAACCCTACAGAATACTCCAGGACCCGACAGCACTCTATAAGACCCTTAGCGACACAACGGAACCTCACTAAAACCCTATGGGCTCCTACAGAACACTGCAGGTGCCTACGGAACCCTACAGACCCCTACGGAACCCTACAGACACCTGCGGGCACTTACAGAACCCTGCAGGCCCCTACGGAAGCCTACAGGTCCATACAGAACCCCACAGGGCCCTACGGAACTTTACCAGCCACTACGGAACTCTACGGGCCCCTACGGAACCCTGCAGAACCCTCCAGAACCTTACAGAATCCCACAGACTCCTGCGGGCACTTACTCAAATCTACAGGCCCCTACGGAAATCTACGGGACTCTACGGGCCCCTAGGGAACCCTACAGATTTTGACGGAACCCTACGAGCCCCTCTGGAACCCTACAGAATACTCCAGGACCCGACAGCACTCTACAAGACCCTTAGCAACACAACGGAACCTCACTAAAACCCTATGGGCTCCTACAGAACACTGCAGGTGCCTACGGAACCCTACAGACCCCTACGGAATACTACCAGCCACTACGGAAACCTATGGCCCCTACGGAACTTTTCGGAACCTGACAGAAACACTGTGGGCCCCTACAGGCCCTTGCAGGCACTTGCAGACCTCTGCAGGAACCCACGGAACTTTATGGAACCCTACCAGCCCCTATGGAAGCCTAAAGACCCTTGCAGGCAGTTACGGAACGGTACAGGGCCCTACGGAACTTTACCAGCCACTACGGAACTCTACGGGCCCCTACGGAACCCTGCAGAACCCTCCAGAACCTTACAGAATCCCACAGACTCCTACAGACCCCTGCGGGCACTTACACAACCCTACAGGCCCCTACGGAAATCTACGGGACTCTACGCGCCCCTAGGGAACCCTCCAGATTTTGACGGAACCCTACGAGCCCCTCTGGAACCCTACAGAATACTCCAGGACCCGACAGCACTCTACAAGACCCTTAGCAACACAACGGAACCTCACTAAAACCCTATGGGCTCCTAGAGAACACTGCAGGTGCCTACGGAACCCTACAGACCCCTACGGAACCCTACAGACACCTGCGGGCACTTACAGAACCCTGCAGGCCCCTACGGAAGCCTACAGGTCCATACAGAACCCCACAGGACCCTACGGAACTTTACCAGCCACTACGGAACTCTACGGGCCCCTACGGAACCCTGCAGAACCCTCCAGAACCTTACAGAATCCCACAGACTCCTGCGGGCACTTACTCAAATCTACAGGCCCCTACGGAAATCTACGGGACTCTACGGGCCCCTAGGGAACCCTACAGATTTTGACGGAACCCTACGAGCCCCTCTGGAACCCTACAGAATACTCCAGGACCCGACAGCACTCTACAAGACCCTTAGCAACACAACGGAACCTCACTAAAACCCTATGGGCTCCTACAGAACACTGCAGGTGCCTACGGAACCCTACAGACCCCTACGGAATACTACCAGCCACTACGGAAACCTATGGCCCCTACGGAACTTTTCGGAACCTGACAGAAACACTGTGGGCCCCTACAGGCCCTTGCAGGCACTTGCAGACCTCTGCAGGAACCCACGGAACTTTATGGAACCCTACCAGCCCCTATGGAAGCCTAAAGACCCTTGCAGGCAGTTACGGAACGGTACAGGGCCCTACGGAACTTTACCAGCCACTACGGAACTCTACGGGCCCCTACGGAACCCTGCAGAACCCTCCAGAACCTTACAGAATCCCACAGACTCCTACAGACCCCTGCGGGCACTTACACAACCCTACAGGCCCCTACGGAAATCTACGGGACTCTACGCGCCCCTAGGGAACCCTCCAGATTTTGACGGAACCCTACGAGCCCCTCTGGAACCCTACAGAATACTCCAGGACCCGACAGCACTCTACAAGACCCTTAGCAACACAACGGAACCTCACTAAAACCCTATGGGCTCCTACAGAACACTGCAGGTGCCTACGGAACCCTACAGACCCCTACGGAACCCTACAGACACCTGCGGGCACTTACAGAACCCTGCAGGCCCCTACGGAACCCTACAGGTCCATACAGAACCCCACAGGGCCCTATGGAACTTTACCAGCCACTACGGAACTCTACGGGCCCCTACGGAACCCTGCAGAACCCTCCGGAACCTTACAGAATCCCACGGATTCCTACAGACGTCTGCGGGCACTTACTCAACCCTAGAGGCCCCTACGGAACACTGCCAGCCCCTACGGAAGGAACCCTACGGGCCCCTACAGAACACTACTGGCTCCTGCGGTACTCTACAGGCCTCTAGGGAACCTACGAAGCTCTACGGAGCCCTGTGGATCCTTACGGAACAGTACGGGCCCCTTCAGACCTCTGCGGGCGCTTATGGAAACCTACAGGACCCTACGGAACTGTATGAGACTCTACAGGCCCCTAGGGAACACCACAGGCCCCTACGGAACCGTACGAGACTCTACAGGCCCCTAGGGAACACCACAGGCCCCTACGGAACCCTACACAACCCTCTGGAAACTTATGGAACCCTACAAGCTCCTACCAACCCCTGCGGGCACTTACTCAACCCTACAGGCCCCTACGGAAATCTACGGGACTCTACGGGCCCCTAGGGAAGCCTACAGATTTTGACGGAACCCTACGAGCCCCTCTGGAACCCTACAGAATACTCCAGGACCCGACAGCACTCTATAAGACCCTTAGCGACACAACGGAACCTCACTAAAACCCTATGGGCTCCTACAGAACACTGCAGGTGCCTACGGAACCCTACAGACCCCTACGGAACCCTACAGACACCTGCGGGCACTTACAGAACCCTGCAGGCCCCTACGGAAGCCTACAGGTCCATACAGAACCCCACAGGGCCCTACGGAACTTTACCAGCCACTACGGAACTCTACGGGCCCCTACGGAACCCTGCAGAACCCTCCAGAACCTTACAGAATCCCACAGACTCCTGCGGGCACTTACTCAAATCTACAGGCCCCTACGGAAATCTACGGGACTCTACGGGCCCCTAGGGAACCCTCCAGATTTTGACGGAACCCTACGAGCCCCTCTGGAACCCTACAGAATACTCCAGGACCCGACAGCACTCTACAAGACCCTTAGCAACACAACGGAACCTCACTAAAACCCTATGGGCTCCTACAGAACACTGCAGGTGCCTACGGAACCCTACAGACCCCTACGGAATACTACCAGCCACTACGGAAACCTATGGCCCCTACGGAACTTTTCGGAACCTGACAGAAACACTGTGGGCCCCTACAGGCCCTTGCAGGCACTTGCAGACCTCTGCAGGAACCCACGGAACTTTATGGAACCCTACCAGCCCCTACGGAAGCCTAAAGACCCTTGCAGGCAGTTATGGAACGGTACAGGGCCCTACGGAACTTTACCAGCCACTACGGAACTCTACGGGCCCCTACGGAACCCTGCAGAACCCTCCAGAACCTTACAGAATCCCACAGACTCCTACAGACCCCTGCGGGCACTTACACAACCCTACAGGCCCCTACGGAAATCTACGGGACTCTACGCGCCCCTAGGGAACCCTCCAGATTTTGACGGAACCCTACGAGCCCCTCTGGAACCCTACAGAATACTCCAGGACCCGACAGCACTCTACAAGACCCTTAGCAACACAACGGAACCTCACTAAAACCCTATGGGCTCCTACAGAACACTGCAGGTGCCTACGGAACCCTACAGACCCCTACGGAACCCTACAGACACCTGCGGGCACTTACAGAACCCTGCAGGCCCCTACGGAAGCCTACAGGTCCATACAGAACCCCACAGGACCCTACGGAACTTTACCAGCCACTACGGAACTCTACGGGCCCCTACGGAACCCTGCAGAACCCTCCAGAACCTTACAGAATCCCACAGACTCCTGCGGGCACTTACTCAAATCTACAGGCCCCTACGGAAATCTACGGGACTCTACGGGCCCCTAGGGAACCCTACAGATTTTGACGGAACCCTACGAGCCCCTCTGGAACCCTACAGAATACTCCAGGACCCGACAGCACTCTACAAGACCCTTAGCAACACAACGGAACCTCACTAAAACCCTATGGGCTCCTACAGAACACTGCAGGTGCCTACGGAACCCTACAGACCCCTACGGAATACTACCAGCCACTACGGAAACCTATGGCCCCTACGGAACTTCTCGGAACCTGACAGAAACACTGTGGGCCCCTACAGGCCCTTGCAGGCACTTGCAGACCTCTGCAGGAACCCACGGAACTTTATGGAACCCTACCAGCCCCTATGGAAGCCTAAAGACCCTTGCAGGCAGTTACGGAACGGTACAGGGCCCTACGGAACTTTACCAGCCACTACGGAACTCTACGGGCCCCTACGGAACCCTGCAGAACCCTCCAGAACCTTACAGAATCCCACAGACTCCTACAGACCCCTGCGGGCACTTACACAACCCTACAGGCCCCTACGGAAATCTACGGGACTCTACGCGCCCCTAGGGAACCCTCCAGATTTTGACGGAACCCTACGAGCCCCTCTGGAACCCTACAGAATACTCCAGGACCCGACAGCACTCTACAAGACCCTTAGCAACACAACGGAACCTCACTAAAACCCTATGGGCTCCTACAGAACACTGCAGGTGCCTACGGAACCCTACAGACCCCTACGGAACCCTACAGACACCTGCGGGCACTTACAGAACCCTGCAGGCCCCTACGGAAGCCTACAGGTCCATACAGAACCCCACAGGGCCCTATGGAACTTTACCAGCCACTACGGAACTCTACGGGCCCCTACGGAACCCTGCAGAACCCTCCGGAACCTTACAGAATCCCACGGATTCCTACAGACGTCTGCGGGCACTTACTCAACCCTAGAGGCCCCTACGGAACACTGCCAGCCCCTACGGAAGGAACCCTACGGGCCCCTACAGAACACTACTGGCTCCTGCGGTACTCTACAGGCCTCTAGGGAACCTACGAAGCTCTACGGAGCCCTGTGGATCCTTACGGAACAGTACGGGCCCCTTCAGACCTCTGCGGGCGCTTATGGAAACCTACAGGACCCTACGGAACTGTATGAGACTCTACAGGCCCCTAGGGAACACCACAGGCCCCTACGGAACCGTACGAGACTCTACAGGCCCCTAGGGAACACCACAGGCCCCTACGGAACCCTACACAACCCTCTGGAAACTTATGGAACCCTACAAGCTCCTACCAACCCCTGCGGGCACTTACTCAACCCTACAGGCCCCTACGGAAATCTACGGGACTCTACGGGCCCCTAGGGAACCCTCCAGATTTTGACGGAACCCTACGAGCCCCTCTGGAACCCTACAGAATACTCCAGGACCCGACAGCACTCTACAAGACCCTTAGCAACACAACGGAACCTCACTAAAACCCTATGGGCTCCTACAGAACACTGCAGGTGCCTACGGAACCCTACAGACCCCTACGGAACCCTACAGACACCTGCGGGCACTTACAGAACCCTGCAGGCCCCTACGGAACCCTAGAGGTCCATACAGAACCCCACAGGGCCCTACGGAACTTTACCAGCCACTACGGAACTCTACGGGCCCCTACGGAACCCTGCAGAACCCTCCAGAACCTTACAGAATCCTACAGACTCCTGCGGGCACTTACTCAAATCTACAGGCCCCTACGGAAATCTACGGGACTCTACGGGCCCCTAGGGAACCCTCCAGATTTTGACGGAACCCTACGAGCCCCTCTGGAACCCTACAGAATACTCCAGGACCCGACAGCACTCTACAAGACCCTTAGCAACACAACGGAACCTCACTAAAACCCTATGGGCTCCTACAGAACACTGCAGGTGCCTACGGAACCCTACAGACCCCTACGGAATACTACCAGCCACTACGGAAACCTATGGCCCCTACGGAACTTTTCGGAACCTGACAGAAACACTGTGGGCCCCTACAGGCCCTTGCGGGCACTTGCAGACCTCTGCAGGAACCCATGGAACTTTATGGAACCCTACCAGCCCCTACGGAAGCCTAAAGACCCTTGCAGGCAGTTACGGAACGGTACAGGGCCCTACGGAACTTTACCAGCCACTACGGAACTCTACGGGCCCCTACGGAACCCTGCAGAACCCTCCGGAACCTTACAGAATCCCACGGATTCCTACAGACGTCTGCGGGCACTTACTCAACCCTAGAGGCCCCTACGGAACACTGCCAGCCCCTACGGAAGGAACCCTACGGGCCCCTACAGAACACTACTGGCTCCTGCGGTACTCTACAGGCCTCTAGGGAACCTACGAAGCTCTACGGAGCCCTGTGGATCCTTACGGAACAGTACGGGCCCCTTCAGACCTCTGCGGGCGCTTATGGAAACCTACAGGACCCTACGGAACTGTATGAGACTCTACAGGCCCCTAGGGAACACCACAGGCCCCTACGGAACCGTACGAGACTCTACAGGCCCCTAGGGAACACCACAGGCCCCTACGGAACCCTACACAACCCTCTGGAAACTTATGGAACCCTACAAGCTCCTACCAACCCCTGCGGGCACTTACTCAACCCTACAGGCCCCTACGGAAATCTACGGGACTCTACGGGCCCCTAGGGAACCCTCCAGATTTTGACGGAACCCTACGAGCCCCTCTGGAACCCTACAGAATACTCCAGGACCCGACAGCACTCTACAAGACCCTTAGCAACACAACGGAACCTCACTAAAACCCTATGGGCTCCTACAGAACACTGCAGGTGCCTACGGAACCCTACAGACCCCTACGGAACCCTACAGACACCTGCGGGCACTTACAGAACCCTGCAGGCCCCTACGGAACCCTAGAGGTCCATACAGAACCCCACAGGGCCCTACGGAACTTTACCAGCCACTACGGAACTCTACGGGCCCCTACGGAACCCTGCAGAACCCTCCAGAACCTTACAGAATCCCACAGACTCCTGCGGGCACTTACTCAAATCTACAGGCCCCTACGGAAATCTACGGGACTCTACGGGCCCCTAGGGAACCCTACAGATTTTGACGGAACCCTACGAGCCCCTCTGGAACCCTACAGAATACTCCAGGACCCGACAGCACTCTACAAGACCCTTAGCAACACAACGGAACCTCACTAAAACCCTATGGGCTCCTACAGAACACTGCAGGTGCCTACGGAACCCTACAGACCCCTACGGAATACTACCAGCCACTACGGAAACCTATGGCCCCTACGGAACTTTTCGGAACCTGACAGAAACACTGTGGGCCCCTACAGGCCCTTGCAGGCACTTGCAGACCTCTGCAGGAACCCACGGAACTTTATGGAACCCTACCAGCCCCTATGGAAGCCTAAAGACCCTTGCAGGCAGTTACGGAACGGTACAGGGCCCTACGGAACTTTACCAGCCACTACGGAACTCTACGGGCCCCTACGGAACCCTGCAGAACCCTCCAGAACCTTACAGAATCCCACAGACTCCTACAGACCCCTGCGGGCACTTACACAACCCTACAGGCCCCTACGGAAATCTACGGGACTCTACGCGCCCCTAGGGAACCCTCCAGATTTTGACGGAACCCTACGAGCCCCTCTGGAACCCTACAGAATACTCCAGGACCCGACAGCACTCTACAAGACCCTTAGCAACACAACGGAACCTCACTAAAACCCTATGGGCTCCTACAGAACACTGCAGGTGCCTACGGAACCCTACAGACCCCTACGGAACCCTACAGACACCTGCGGGCACTTACAGAACCCTGCAGGCCCCTACGGAACCCTACAGGTCCATACAGAACCCCACAGGGCCCTACGGAACTTTACCAGCCACTACGGAACTCTACGGGCCCCTACGGAACCCTGCAGAACCCTCCGGAACCTTACAGAATCCCACGGATTCCTACAGACGTCTGCGGGCACTTACTCAACCCTAGAGGCCCCTACGGAACACTGCCAGCCCCTACGGAAGGAACCCTACGGGCCCCTACAGAACACTACTGGCTCCTGCGGTACTCTACAGGCCTCTAGGGAACCTACGAAGCTCTACGGAGCCCTGTGGATCCTTACGGAACAGTACGGGCCCCTTCAGACCTCTGCGGGCGCTTATGGAAACCTACAGGACCCTACGGAACTGTATGAGACTCTACAGGCCCCTAGGGAACACCACAGGCCCCTACGGAACCGTACGAGACTCTACAGGCCCCTAGGGAACACCACAGGCCCCTACGGAACCCTACACAACCCTCTGGAAACTTATGGAACCCTACAAGCTCCTACCAACCCCTGCGGGCACTTACTCAACCCTACAGGCCCCTACGGAAATCTACGGGACTCTACGGGCCCCTAGGGAAGCCTACAGATTTTGACGGAACCCTACGAGCCCCTCTGGAACCCTACAGAATACTCCAGGACCCGACAGCACTCTATAAGACCCTTAGCGACACAACGGAACCTCACTAAAACCCTATGGGCTCCTACAGAACACTGCAGGTGCCTACGGAACCCTACAGACCCCTACGGAACCCTACAGACACCTGCGGGCACTTACAGAACCCTGCAGGCCCCTACGGAAGCCTACAGGTCCATACAGAACCCCACAGGGCCCTACGGAACTTTACCAGCCACTACGGAACTCTACGGGCCCCTACGGAACCCTGCAGAACCCTCCAGAACCTTACAGAATCCCACAGACTCCTGCGGGCACTTACTCAAATCTACAGGCCCCTACGGAAATCTACGGGACTCTACGGGCCCCTAGGGAACCCTCCAGATTTTGACGGAACCCTACGAGCCCCTCTGGAACCCTACAGAATACTCCAGGACCCGACAGCACTCTACAAGACCCTTAGCAACACAACGGAACCTCACTAAAACCCTATGGGCTCCTACAGAACACTGCAGGTGCCTACGGAACCCTACAGACCCCTACGGAATACTACCAGCCACTACGGAAACCTATGGCCCCTACGGAACTTTTCGGAACCTGACAGAAACACTGTGGGCCCCTACAGGCCCTTGCAGGCACTTGCAGACCTCTGCAGGAACCCACGGAACTTTATGGAACCCTACCAGCCCCTATGGAAGCCTAAAGACCCTTGCAGGCAGTTACGGAACGGTACAGGGCCCTACGGAACTTTACCAGCCACTACGGAACTCTACGGGCCCCTACGGAACCCTGCAGAACCCTCCAGAACCTTACAGAATCCCACAGACTCCTACAGACCCCTGCAGGCACTTACACAACCCTACAGGCCCCTACGGAAATCTACGGGACTCTACGCGCCCCTAGGGAACCCTCCAGATTTTGACGGAACCCTACGAGCCCCTCTGGAACCCTACAGAATACTCCAGGACCCGACAGCACTCTACAAGACCCTTAGCAACACAACGGAACCTCACTAAAACCCTATGGGCTCCTACAGAACACTGCAGGTGCCTACGGAACCCTACAGACCCCTACGGAACCCTACAGACACCTGCGGGCACTTACAGAACCCTGCAGGCCCCTACGGAACCCTAGAGGTCCATACAGAACCCCACAGGGCCCTACGGAACTTTACCAGCCACTACGGAACTCTACGGGCCCCTACGGAACCCTGCAGAACCCTCCAGAACCTTACAGAATCCCACAGACTCCTGCGGGCACTTACTCAAATCTACAGGCCCCTACGGAAATCTACGGGACTCTACGGGCCCCTAGGGAACCCTCCAGATTTTGACGGAACCCTACGAGCCCCTCTGGAACCCTACAGAATACTCCAGGACCCGACAGCACTCTACAAGACCCTTAGCAACACAACGGAACCTCACTAAAACCCTATGGGCTCCTACAGAACACTGCAGGTGCCTACGGAACCCTACAGACCCCTACGGAATACTACCAGCCACTACGGAAACCTATGGCCCCTACGGAACTTTTCGGAACCTGACAGAAACACTGTGGGCCCCTACAGGCCCTTGCGGGCACTTGCAGACCTCTGCAGGAACCCACGGAACTTTATGGAACCCTACCAGCCCCTACGGAAGCCTAAAGACCCTTGCAGGCAGTTACGGAACGGTACAGGGCCCTACGGAACTTTACCAGCCACTACGGAACTCTACGGGCCCCTACGGAACCCTGCAGAACCCTCCGGAACCTTACAGAATCCCACGGATTCCTACAGACGTCTGCGGGCACTTACTCAACCCTAGAGGCCCCTACGGAACACTGCCAGCCCCTACGGAAGGAACCCTACGGGCCCCTACAGAACACTACTGGCTCCTGCGGTACTCTACAGGCCTCTAGGGAACCTACGAAGCTCTACGGAGCCCTGTGGATCCTTACGGAACAGTACGGGCCCCTTCAGACCTCTGCGGGCGCTTATGGAAACCTACAGGACCCTACGGAACTGTATGAGACTCTACAGGCCCCTAGGGAACACCACAGGCCCCTACGGAACCGTACGAGACTCTACAGGCCCCTAGGGAACACCACAGGCCCCTACGGAACCCTACACAACCCTCTGGAAACTTATGGAACCCTACAAGCTCCTACCAACCCCTGCGGGCACTTACTCAACCCTACAGGCCCCTACGGAAATCTACGGGACTCTACGGGCCCCTAGGGAACCCTCCAGATTTTGACGGAACCCTACGAGCCCCTCTGGAACCCTACAGAATACTCCAGGACCCGACAGCACTCTACAAGACCCTTAGCAACACAACGGAACCTCACTAAAACCCTATGGGCTCCTACAGAACACTGCAGGTGCCTACGGAACCCTACAGACCCCTACGGAACCCTACAGACACCTGCGGGCACTTACAGAACCCTGCAGGCCCCTACGGAACCCTAGAGGTCCATACAGAACCCCACAGGGCCCTACGGAACTTTACCAGCCACTACGGAACTCTACGGGCCCCTACGGAACCCTGCAGAACCCTCCAGAACCTTACAGAATCCCACAGACTCCTGCGGGCACTTACTCAAATCTACAGGCCCCTACGGAAATCTACGGGACTCTACGGGCCCCTAGGGAACCCTACAGATTTTGACGGAACCCTACGAGCCCCTCTGGAACCCTACAGAATACTCCAGGACCCGACAGCACTCTACAAGACCCTTAGCAACACAACGGAACCTCACTAAAACCCTATGGGCTCCTACAGAACACTGCAGGTGCCTACGGAACCCTACAGACCCCTACGGAATACTACCAGCCACTACGGAAACCTATGGCCCCTACGGAACTTTTCGGAACCTGACAGAAACACTGTGGGCCCCTACAGGCCCTTGCAGGCACTTGCAGACCTCTGCAGGAACCCACGGAACTTTATGGAACCCTACCAGCCCCTATGGAAGCCTAAAGACCCTTGCAGGCAGTTACGGAACGGTACAGGGCCCTACGGAACTTTACCAGCCACTACGGAACTCTACGGGCCCCTACGGAACCCTGCAGAACCCTCCAGAACCTTACAGAATCCCACAGACTCCTACAGACCCCTGCGGGCACTTACACAACCCTACAGGCCCCTACGGAAATCTACGGGACTCTACGCGCCCCTAGGGAACCCTCCAGATTTTGACGGAACCCTACGAGCCCCTCTGGAACCCTACAGAATACTCCAGGACCCGACAGCACTCTACAAGACCCTTAGCAACACAACGGAACCTCACTAAAACCCTATGGGCTCCTACAGAACACTGCAGGTGCCTACGGAACCCTACAGACCCCTACGGAACCCTACAGACACCTGCGGGCACTTACAGAACCCTGCAGGCCCCTACGGAACCCTACAGGTCCATACAGAACCCCACAGGGCCCTACGGAACTTTACCAGCCACTACGGAACTCTACGGGCCCCTACGGAACCCTGCAGAACCCTCCGGAACCTTACAGAATCCCACGGATTCCTACAGACGTCTGCGGGCACTTACTCAACCCTAGAGGCCCCTACGGAACACTGCCAGCCCCTACGGAAGGAACCCTACGGGCCCCTACAGAACACTACTGGCTCCTGCGGTACTCTACAGGCCTCTAGGGAACCTACGAAGCTCTACGGAGCCCTGTGGATCCTTACGGAACAGTACGGGCCCCTTCAGACCTCTGCGGGCGCTTATGGAAACCTACAGGACCCTACGGAACTGTATGAGACTCTACAGGCCCCTAGGGAACACCACAGGCCCCTACGGAACCGTACGAGACTCTACAGGCCCCTAGGGAACACCACAGGCCCCTACGGAACCCTACACAACCCTCTGGAAACTTATGGAACCCTACAAGCTCCTACCAACCCCTGCGGGCACTTACTCAACCCTACAGGCCCCTACGGAAATCTACGGGACTCTACGGGCCCCTAGGGAAGCCTACAGATTTTGACGGAACCCTACGAGCCCCTCTGGAACCCTACAGAATACTCCAGGACCCGACAGCACTCTATAAGACCCTTAGCGACACAACGGAACCTCACTAAAACCCTATGGGCTCCTACAGAACACTGCAGGTGCCTACGGAACCCTACAGACCCCTACGGAACCCTACAGACACCTGCGGGCACTTACAGAACCCTGCAGGCCCCTACGGAAGCCTACAGGTCCATACAGAACCCCACAGGGCCCTACGGAACTTTACCAGCCACTACGGAACTCTACGGGCCCCTACGGAACCCTGCAGAACCCTCCAGAACCTTACAGAATCCCACAGACTCCTGCGGGCACTTACTCAAATCTACAGGCCCCTACGGAAATCTACGGGACTCTACGGGCCCCTAGGGAACCCTCCAGATTTTGACGGAACCCTACGAGCCCCTCTGGAACCCTACAGAATACTCCAGGACCCGACAGCACTCTACAAGACCCTTAGCAACACAACGGAACCTCACTAAAACCCTATGGGCTCCTACAGAACACTGCAGGTGCCTACGGAACCCTACAGACCCCTACGGAATACTACCAGCCACTACGGAAACCTATGGCCCCTACGGAACTTTTCGGAACCTGACAGAAACACTGTGGGCCCCTACAGGCCCTTGCAGGCACTTGCAGACCTCTGCAGGAACCCACGGAACTTTATGGAACCCTACCAGCCCCTATGGAAGCCTAAAGACCCTTGCAGGCAGTTACGGAACGGTACAGGGCCCTACGGAACTTTACCAGCCACTACGGAACTCTACGGGCCCCTACGGAACCCTGCAGAACCCTCCAGAACCTTACAGAATCCCACAGACTCCTACAGACCCCTGCGGGCACTTACACAACCCTACAGGCCCCTACGGAAATCTACGGGACTCTACGCGCCCCTAGGGAACCCTCCAGATTTTGACGGAACCCTACGAGCCCCTCTGGAACCCTACAGAATACTCCAGGACCCGACAGCACTCTACAAGACCCTTAGCAACACAACGGAACCTCACTAAAACCCTATGGGCTCCTACAGAACACTGCAGGTGCCTACGGAACCCTACAGACCCCTACGGAACCCTACAGACACCTGCGGGCACTTACAGAACCCTGCAGGCCCCTACGGAACCCTACAGGTCCATACAGAACCCCACAGGGCCCTACGGAACTTTACCAGCCACTACGGAACTCTACGGGCCCCTACGGAACCCTGCAGAACCCTCCGGAACCTTACAGAATCCCACGGATTCCTACAGACGTCTGCGGGCACTTACTCAACCCTAGAGGCCCCTACGGAACACTGCCAGCCCCTACGGAAGGAACCCTACGGGCCCCTACAGAACACTACTGGCTCCTGCGGTACTCTACAGGCCTCTAGGGAACCTACGAAGCTCTACGGAGCCCTGTGGATCCTTACGGAACAGTACGGGCCCCTTCAGACCTCTGCGGGCGCTTATGGAAACCTACAGGACCCTACGGAACTGTATGAGACTCTACAGGCCCCTAGGGAACACCACAGGCCCCTACGGAACCGTACGAGACTCTACAGGCCCCTAGGGAACACCACAGGCCCCTACGGAACCCTACACAACCCTCTGGAAACTTATGGAACCCTACAAGCTCCTACCAACCCCTGCGGGCACTTACTCAACCCTACAGGCCCCTACGGAAATCTACGGGACTCTACGGGCCCCTAGGGAAGCCTACAGATTTTGACGGAACCCTACGAGCCCCTCTGGAACCCTACAGAATACTCCAGGACCCGACAGCACTCTACAAGACCCTTAGCAACACAACGGAACCTCACTAAAACCCTATGGGCTCCTACAGAACACTGCAGGTGCCTACGGAACCCTACAGACCCCTACGGAACCCTACAGACACCTGCGGGCACTTACAGAACCCTGCAGGCCCCTACGGAAGCCTACAGGTCCATACAGAACCCCACAGGGCCCTACGGAACTTTACCAGCCACTACGGAACTCTACGGGCCCCTACGGAACCCTGCAGAACCCTCCAGAACCTTACAGAATCCCACAGACTCCTGCGGGCACTTACTCAAATCTACAGGCCCCTACGGAAATCTACGGGACTCTACGGGCCCCTAGGGAACCCTCCAGATTTTGACGGAACCCTACGAGCCCCTCTGGAACCCTACAGAATACTCCAGGACCCGACAGCACTCTACAAGACCCTTAGCAACACAACGGAACCTCACTAAAACCCTATGGGCTCCTACAGAACACTGCAGGTGCCTACGGAACCCTACAGACCCCTACGGAATACTACCAGCCACTACGGAAACCTATGGCCCCTACGGAACTTTTCGGAACCTGACAGAAACACTGTGGGCCCCTACAGGCCCTTGCGGGCACTTGCAGACCTCTGCAGGAACCCACGGAACTTTATGGAACCCTACCAGCCCCTACGGAAGCCTAAAGACCCTTGCAGGCAGTTACGGAACGGTACAGGGCCCTACGGAACTTTACCAGCCACTACGGAACTCTACGGGCCCCTACGGAACCCTGCAGAACCCTCCGGAACCTTACAGAATCCCACGGATTCCTACAGACGTCTGCGGGCACTTACTCAACCCTAGAGGCCCCTACGGAACACTGCCAGCCCCTACGGAAGGAACCCTACGGGCCCCTACAGAACACTACTGGCTCCTGCGGTACTCTACAGGCCTCTAGGGAACCTACGAAGCTCTACGGAGCCCTGTGGATCCTTACGGAACAGTACGGGCCCCTTCAGACCTCTGCGGGCGCTTATGGAAACCTACAGGACCCTACGGAACTGTATGAGACTCTACAGGCCCCTAGGGAACACCACAGGCCCCTACGGAACCGTACGAGACTCTACAGGCCCCTAGGGAACACCACAGGCCCCTACGGAACCCTACACAACCCTCTGGAAACTTATGGAACCCTACAAGCTCCTACCAACCCCTGCGGGCACTTACTCAACCCTACAGGCCCCTACGGAAATCTACGGGACTCTACGGGCCCCTAGGGAACCCTCCAGATTTTGACGGAACCCTACGAGCCCCTCTGGAACCCTACAGAATACTCCAGGACCCGACAGCACTCTACAAGACCCTTAGCAACACAACGGAACCTCACTAAAACCCTATGGGCTCCTACAGAACACTGCAGGTGCCTACGGAACCCTACAGACCCCTACGGAACCCTACAGACACCTGCGGGCACTTACAGAACCCTGCAGGCCCCTACGGAAGCCTACAGGTCCATACAGAACCCCACAGGGCCCTACGGAACTTTACCAGCCACTACGGAACTCTACGGGCCCCTACGGAACCCTGCAGAACCCTCCAGAACCTTACAGAATCCCACAGACTCCTGCGGGCACTTACTCAAATCTACAGGCCCCTACGGAAATCTACGGGACTCTACGGGCCCCTAGGGAACCCTCCAGATTTTGACGGAACCCTACGAGCCCCTCTGGAACCCTACAGAATACTCCAGGACCCGACAGCACTCTACAAGACCCTTAGCAACACAACGGAACCTCACTAAAACCCTATGGGCTCCTACAGAACACTGCAGGTGCCTACGGAACCCTACAGACCCCTACGGAACCCTACAGACACCTGCGGGCACTTACAGAACCCTGCAGGCCCCTACGGAAGCCTACAGGTCCATACAGAACCCCACAGGGCCCTACGGAACTTTACCAGCCACTACGGAACTCTACGGGCCCCTACGGAACCCTGCAGAACCCTCCAGAACCTTACAGAATCCCACAGACTCCTGCGGGCACTTACTCAAATCTACAGGCCCCTACGGAAATCTACGGGACTCTACGGGCCCCTAGGGAACCCTCCAGATTTTGACGGAACCCTACGAGCCCCTCTGGAACCCTACAGAATACTCCAGGACCCGACAGCACTCTACAAGACCCTTAGCAACACAACGGAACCTCACTAAAACCCTATGGGCTCCTACAGAACACTGCAGGTGCCTACGGAACCCTACAGACCCCTACGGAATACTACCAGCCACTACGGAAACCTATGGCCCCTACGGAACTTTTCGGAACCTGACAGAAACACTGTGGGCCCCTACAGGCCCTTGCGGGCACTTGCAGACCTCTGCAGGAACCCACGGAACTTTATGGAACCCTACCAGCCCCTACGGAAGCCTAAAGACCCTTGCAGGCAGTTACGGAACGGTACAGGGCCCTACGGAACTTTACCAGCCACTACGGAACTCTACGGGCCCCTACGGAACCCTGCAGAACCCTCCGGAACCTTACAGAATCCCACGGATTCCTACAGACGTCTGCGGGCACTTACTCAACCCTAGAGGCCCCTACGGAACACTGCCAGCCCCTACGGAAGGAACCCTACGGGCCCCTACAGAACACTACTGGCTCCTGCGGTACTCTACAGGCCTCTAGGGAACCTACGAAGCTCTACGGAGCCCTGTGGATCCTTACGGAACAGTACGGGCCCCTTCAGACCTCTGCGGGCGCTTATGGAAACCTACAGGACCCTACGGAACTGTATGAGACTCTACAGGCCCCTAGGGAACACCACAGGCCCCTACGGAACCGTACGAGACTCTACAGGCCCCTAGGGAACACCACAGGCCCCTACGGAACCCTACACAACCCTCTGGAAACTTATGGAACCCTACAAGCTCCTACCAACCCCTGCGGGCACTTACTCAACCCTACAGGCCCCTACGGAAATCTACGGGACTCTACGGGCCCCTAGGGAACCCTCCAGATTTTGACGGAACCCTACGAGCCCCTCTGGAACCCTACAGAATACTCCAGGACCCGACAGCACTCTACAAGACCCTTAGCAACACAACGGAACCTCACTAAAACCCTATGGGCTCCTACAGAACACTGCAGGTGCCTACGGAACCCTACAGACCCCTACGGAACCCTACAGACACCTGCGGGCACTTACAGAACCCTGCAGGCCCCTACGGAAGCCTACAGGTCCATACAGAACCCCACAGGGCCCTACGGAACTTTACCAGCCACTACGGAACTCTACGGGCCCCTACGGAACCCTGCAGAACCCTCCAGAACCTTACAGAATCCCACAGACTCCTGCGGGCACTTACTCAAATCTACAGGCCCCTACGGAAATCTACGGGACTCTACGGGCCCCTAGGGAACCCTACAGATTTTGACGGAACCCTACGAGCCCCTCTGGAACCCTACAGAATACTCCAGGACCCGACAGCACTCTACAAGACCCTTAGCAACACAACGGAACCTCACTAAAACCCTATGGGCTCCTACAGAACACTGCAGGTGCCTACGGAACCCTACAGACCCCTACGGAATACTACCAGCCACTACGGAAACCTATGGCCCCTACGGAACTTTTCGGAACCTGACAGAAACACTGTGGGCCCCTACAGGCCCTTGCAGGCACTTGCAGACCTCTGCAGGAACCCACGGAACTTTATGGAACCCTACCAGCCCCTATGGAAGCCTAAAGACCCTTGCAGGCAGTTACG
This sequence comes from Numenius arquata, assembly GCF_964106895.1. NCBI lineage: Eukaryota > Metazoa > Chordata > Aves > Charadriiformes > Scolopacidae > Numenius > Numenius arquata. The sequence goes on from NW_027414335.1 coordinate 180,292, forward strand.
GAACGGTACAGGGCCCTACGGAACTTTACCAGCCACTACGGAACTCTACGGGCCCCTACGGAACCCTGCAGAACCCTCCAGAACCTTACAGAATCCCACAGACTCCTACAGACCCCTGCGGGCACTTACACAACCCTACAGGCCCCTACGGAAATCTACGGGACTCTACGCGCCCCTAGGGAACCCTCCAGATTTTGACGGAACCCTACGAGCCCCTCTGGAACCCTACAGAATACTCCAGGACCCGACAGCACTCTACAAGACCCTTAGCAACACAACGGAACCTCACTAAAACCCTATGGGCTCCTACAGAACACTGCAGGTGCCTACGGAACCCTACAGACCCCTACGGAACCCTACAGACACCTGCGGGCACTTACAGAACCCTGCAGGCCCCTACGGAACCCTACAGGTCCATACAGAACCCCACAGGGCCCTACGGAACTTTACCAGCCACTACGGAACTCTACGGGCCCCTACGGAACCCTGCAGAACCCTCCGGAACCTTACAGAATCCCACGGATTCCTACAGACGTCTGCGGGCACTTACTCAACCCTAGAGGCCCCTACGGAACACTGCCAGCCCCTACGGAAGGAACCCTACGGGCCCCTACAGAACACTACTGGCTCCTGCGGTACTCTACAGGCCTCTAGGGAACCTACGAAGCTCTACGGAGCCCTGTGGATCCTTACGGAACAGTACGGGCCCCTTCAGACCTCTGCGGGCGCTTATGGAAACCTACAGGACCCTACGGAACTGTATGAGACTCTACAGGCCCCTAGGGAACACCACAGGCCCCTACGGAACCGTACGAGACTCTACAGGCCCCTAGGGAACACCACAGGCCCCTACGGAACCCTACACAACCCTCTGGAAACTTATGGAACCCTACAAGCTCCTACCAACCCCTGCGGGCACTTACTCAACCCTACAGGCCCCTACGGAAATCTACGGGACTCTACGGGCCCCTAGGGAACCCTACAGATTTTGACGGAACCCTACGAGCCCCTCTGGAACCCTACAGAATACTCCAGGACCCGACAGCACTCTACAAGACCCTTAGCAACACAACGGAACCTCACTAAAACCCTATGGGCTCCTACAGAACACTGCAGGTGCCTACGGAACCCTACAGACCCCTACGGAACCCTACAGACACCTGCGGGCACTTACAGAACCCTGCAGGCCCCTACGGAAGCCTACAGGTCCATACAGAACCCCACAGGGCCCTACGGAACTTTACCAGCCACTACGGAACTCTACGGGCCCCTACGGAACCCTGCAGAACCCTCCAGAACCTTACAGAATCCCACAGACTCCTGCGGGCACTTACTCAAATCTACAGGCCCCTACGGAAATCTACGGGACTCTACGGGCCCCTAGGGAACCCTCCAGATTTTGACGGAACCCTACGAGCCCCTCTGGAACCCTACAGAATACTCCAGGACCCGACAGCACTCTACAAGACCCTTAGCAACACAACGGAACCTCACTAAAACCCTATGGGCTCCTACAGAACACTGCAGGTGCCTACGGAACCCTACAGACCCCTACGGAATACTACCAGCCACTACGGAAACCTATGGCCCCTACGGAACTTTTCGGAACCTGACAGAAACACTGTGGGCCCCTACAGGCCCTTGCAGGCACTTGCAGACCTCTGCAGGAACCCACGGAACTTTATGGAACCCTACCAGCCCCTATGGAAGCCTAAAGACCCTTGCAGGCAGTTACGGAACGGTACAGGGCCCTACGGAACTTTACCAGCCACTACGGAACTCTACGGGCCCCTACGGAACCCTGCAGAACCCTCCAGAACCTTACAGAATCCCACAGACTCCTACAGACCCCTGCGGGCACTTACACAACCCTACAGGCCCCTACGGAAATCTACGGGACTCTACGCGCCCCTAGGGAACCCTCCAGATTTTGACGGAACCCTACGAGCCCCTCTGGAACCCTACAGAATACTCCAGGACCCGACAGCACTCTACAAGACCCTTAGCAACACAACGGAACCTCACTAAAACCCTATGGGCTCCTACAGAACACTGCAGGTGCCTACGGAACCCTACAGACCCCTACGGAACCCTACAGACACCTGCGGGCACTTACAGAACCCTGCAGGCCCCTACGGAACCCTACAGGTCCATACAGAACCCCACAGGGCCCTACGGAACTTTACCAGCCACTACGGAACTCTACGGGCCCCTACGGAACCCTGCAGAACCCTCCGGAACCTTACAGAATCCCACGGATTCCTACAGACGTCTGCGGGCACTTACTCAACCCTAGAGGCCCCTACGGAACACTGCCAGCCCCTACGGAAGGAACCCTACGGGCCCCTACAGAACACTACTGGCTCCTGCGGTACTCTACAGGCCTCTAGGGAACCTACGAAGCTCTACGGAGCCCTGTGGATCCTTACGGAACAGTACGGGCCCCTTCAGACCTCTGCGGGCGCTTATGGAAACCTACAGGACCCTACGGAACTGTATGAGACTCTACAGGCCCCTAGGGAACACCACAGGCCCCTACGGAACCGTACGAGACTCTACAGGCCCCTAGGGAACACCACAGGCCCCTACGGAACCCTACACAACCCTCTGGAAACTTATGGAACCCTACAAGCTCCTACCAACCCCTGCGGGCACTTACTCAACCCTACAGGCCCCTACGGAAATCTACGGGACTCTACGGGCCCCTAGGGAACCCTACAGATTTTGACGGAACCCTACGAGCCCCTCTGGAACCCTACAGAATACTCCAGGACCCGACAGCACTCTACAAGACCCTTAGCAACACAACGGAACCTCACTAAAACCCTATGGGCTCCTACAGAACACTGCAGGTGCCTACGGAACCCTACAGACCCCTACGGAACCCTACAGACACCTGCGGGCACTTACAGAACCCTGCAGGCCCCTACGGAAGCCTACAGGTCCATACAGAACCCCACAGGGCCCTACGGAACTTTACCAGCCACTACGGAACTCTACGGGCCCCTACGGAACCCTGCAGAACCCTCCAGAACCTTACAGAATCCCACAGACTCCTGCGGGCACTTACTCAAATCTACAGGCCCCTACGGAAATCTACGGGACTCTACGGGCCCCTAGGGAACCCTCCAGATTTTGACGGAACCCTACGAGCCCCTCTGGAACCCTACAGAATACTCCAGGACCCGACAGCACTCTACAAGACCCTTAGCAACACAACGGAACCTCACTAAAACCCTATGGGCTCCTACAGAACACTGCAGGTGCCTACGGAACCCTACAGACCCCTACGGAATACTACCAGCCACTACGGAAACCTATGGCCCCTACGGAACTTTTCGGAACCTGACAGAAACACTGTGGGCCCCTACAGGCCCTTGCGGGCACTTGCAGACCTCTGCAGGAACCCACGGAACTTTATGGAACCCTACCAGCCCCTACGGAAGCCTAAAGACCCTTGCAGGCAGTTACGGAACGGTACAGGGCCCTACGGAACTTTACCAGCCACTACGGAACTCTACGGGCCCCTACGGAACCCTGCAGAACCCTCCGGAACCTTACAGAATCCCACGGATTCCTACAGACGTCTGCGGGCACTTACTCAACCCTAGAGGCCCCTACGGAACACTGCCAGCCCCTACGGAAGGAACCCTACGGGCCCCTACAGAACACTACTGGCTCCTGCGGTACTCTACAGGCCTCTAGGGAACCTACGAAGCTCTACGGAGCCCTGTGGATCCTTACGGAACAGTACGGGCCCCTTCAGACCTCTGCGGGCGCTTATGGAAACCTACAGGACCCTACGGAACTGTATGAGACTCTACAGGCCCCTAGGGAACACCACAGGCCCCTACGGAACCGTACGAGACTCTACAGGCCCCTAGGGAACACCACAGGCCCCTACGGAACCCTACACAACCCTCTGGAAACTTATGGAACCCTACAAGCTCCTACCAACCCCTGCGGGCACTTACTCAACCCTACAGGCCCCTACGGAAATCTACGGGACTCTACGGGCCCCTAGGGAACCCTACAGATTTTGACGGAACCCTACGAGCCCCTCTGGAACCCTACAGAATACTCCAGGACCCGACAGCACTCTACAAGACCCTTAGCAACACAACGGAACCTCACTAAAACCCTATGGGCTCCTACAGAACACTGCAGGTGCCTACGGAACCCTACAGACCCCTACGGAACCCTACAGACACCTGCGGGCACTTACAGAACCCTGCAGGCCCCTACGGAACCCTAGAGGTCCATACAGAACCCCACAGGGCCCTACGGAACTTTACCAGCCACTACGGAACTCTACGGGCCCCTACGGAACCCTGCAGAACCCTCCAGAACCTTACAGAATCCCACAGACTCCTGCGGGCACTTACTCAAATCTACAGGCCCCTACGGAAATCTACGGGACTCTACGGGCCCCTAGGGAACCCTACAGATTTTGACGGAACCCTACGAGCCCCTCTGGAACCCTACAGAATACTCCAGGACCCGACAGCACTCTACAAGACCCTTAGCAACACAACGGAACCTCACTAAAACCCTATGGGCTCCTACAGAACACTGCAGGTGCCTACGGAACCCTACAGACCCCTACGGAATACTACCAGCCACTACGGAAACCTATGGCCCCTACGGAACTTTTCGGAACCTGACAGAAACACTGTGGGCCCCTACAGGCCCTTGCGGGCACTTGCAGACCTCTGCAGGAACCCACGGAACTTTATGGAACCCTACCAGCCCCTACGGAAGCCTAAAGACCCTTGCAGGCAGTTACGGAACGGTACAGGGCCCTACGGAACTTTACCAGCCACTACGGAACTCTACGGGCCCCTACGGAACCCTGCAGAACCCTCCAGAACCTTACAGAATCCCACAGACTCCTACAGACTCCTGCGGGCACTTACACAACCCTACAGGCTCCTACGGAAATCTACGGGACTCTACGGGCCCCTAGGGAACCCTCCAGATTTTGACGGAACCCTACGAGCCCCTCTGGAACCCTACAGAATACTCCAGGACCCGACAGCACTCTACAAGACCCTTAGCAACACAACGGAACCTCACTAAAACCCTATGGGCTCCTACAGAACACTGCAGGTGCCTACGGAACCCTACAGACCCCTACGGAACCCTACAGACACCTGCGGGCACTTACAGAACCCTGCAGGCCCCTACGGAAGCCTACAGGTCCATACAGAACCCCACAGGGCCCTACGGAACTTTACCAGCCACTACGGAACTCTACGGGCCCCTACGGAACCCTGCAGAACCCTCCGGAACCTTACAGAATCCCACGGATTCCTACAGACGTCTGCGGGCACTTACTCAACCCTAGAGGCCCCTACGGAACACTGCCAGCCCCTACGGAAGGAACCCTACGGGCCCCTACAGAACACTACTGGCTCCTGCGGTACTCTACAGGCCTCTAGGGAACCTACGAAGCTCTACGGAGCCCTGTGGATCCTTACGGAACAGTACGGGCCCCTTCAGACCTCTGCGGGCGCTTATGGAAACCTACAGGACCCTACGGAACTGTATGAGACTCTACAGGCCCCTAGGGAACACCACAGGCCCCTACGGAACCGTACGAGACTCTACAGGCCCCTAGGGAACACCACAGGCCCCTACGGAACCCTACACAACCCTCTGGAAACTTATGGAACCCTACAAGCTCCTACCAACCCCTGCGGGCACTTACTCAACCCTACAGGCCCCTACGGAAATCTACGGGACTCTACGGGCCCCTAGGGAAGCCTACAGATTTTGACGGAACCCTACGAGCCCCTCTGGAACCCTACAGAATACTCCAGGACCCGACAGCACTCTACAAGACCCTTAGCAACACAACGGAACCTCACTAAAACCCTATGGGCTCCTACAGAACACTGCAGGTGCCTACGGAACCCTACAGACCCCTACGGAACCCTACAGACACCTGCGGGCACTTACAGAACCCTGCAGGCCCCTACGGAAGCCTACAGGTCCATACAGAACCCCACAGGGCCCTACGGAACTTTACCAGCCACTACGGAACTCTACGGGCCCCTACGGAACCCTGCAGAACCCTCCAGAACCTTACAGAATCCCACAGACTCCTGCGGGCACTTACTCAAATCTACAGGCCCCTACGGAAATCTACGGGACTCTACGGGCCCCTAGGGAACCCTCCAGATTTTGACGGAACCCTACGAGCCCCTCTGGAACCCTACAGAATACTCCAGGACCCGACAGCACTCTACAAGACCCTTAGCAACACAACGGAACCTCACTAAAACCCTATGGGCTCCTACAGAACACTGCAGGTGCCTACGGAACCCTACAGACCCCTACGGAATACTACCAGCCACTACGGAAACCTATGGCCCCTACGGAACTCTACGGAACCTGACAGAAACACTGTGGGCCCCTACAGGCCCTTGCGGGCACTTGCAGACCTCTGCAGGAACCCACGGAACTTTATGGAACCCTACCAGCCCCTACGGAAGCCTAAAGACCCTTGCAGGCAGTTACGGAACGGTACAGGGCCCTACGGAACTTTACCAGCCACTACGGAACTCTACGGGCCCCTACGGAACCCTGCAGAACCCTCCAGAACCTTACAGAATCCCACAAACTCCTACAGACTCCTGCGGGCACTTACTCAACCCTACAGGCCCCTACGGAAATCTACGGGACTCTACGGGCCCCTAGGGAAGCCTACAGATTTTGACGGAACCCTACGAGCCCCTCTGGAACCCTACAGAATACTCCAGGACCCGACAGCACTCTACAAGACCCTTAGCAACACAACGGAACCTCACTAAAACCCTATGGGCTCCTACAGAACACTGCAGGTGCCTACGGAACCCTACAGACCCCTACGGAACCCTACAGACACCTGCGGGCACTTACAGAACCCTGCAGGCCCCTACGGAACCCTAGAGGTCCATACAGAACCCCACAGGGCCCTACGGAACTTTACCAGCCACTACGGAACTCTACGGGCCCCTACGGAACCCTGCAGAACCCTCCGGAACCTTACAGAATCCCACGGATTCCTACAGACTCCTGCGGGCACTTACACAACCCTAGAGGCCCCTACGGAACACTGCCAGCCCCTACGGAAGGAACCCTACGGGCCCCTACAGAACACTACTGGCTCCTGCGGTACTCTACAGGCCTCTAGGGAACCTACGAAGCTCTACGGAGCCCTGTGGATCCTTACGGAACAGTACGGGCCCCTTCAGACCTCTGCGGGCGCTTATGGAAACCTACAGGACCCTACGGAACTGTACGAGACTCTACAGGCCCCTAGGGAACACCACAGGCCTCTACGGAACCCTACACAACCCTCCGGAAACATATGGTACCCTACAAGCTCCTACCAACACCTGCGGGCACTTACACAACCCTACAGGCCCCTACGGAAATCTACGGGACTCTACGGGCCCCTAGGGAACCCTCCAGATTTTGACGGAACCCTACGACCCCGTCTGGAACCCTACAGAATACTCCAGGACCCGACAGCACTCTACAAGACCCTTAGCAACACAACGGAACCTCACTAAAACCCTATGGGCTCCTACAGAACACTGCAGGTGCCTACGGAACCCTACAGACCCCTACGGAACCCTACAGACACCTGCGGGCACTTACAGAACCCTGCAGGCCCCTACGGAAGCCTACAGGTCCATACAGAACCCCACAGGGCCCTACGGAACTTTACCAGCCACTACGGAACTCTACGGGCCCCTACGGAACCCTGCAGAACCCTCCGGAACCTTACAGAATCCCACGGATTCCTACAGACGTCTGCGGGCACTTACACAACCCTAGAGGCCCCTACGGAACACTGCCAGCCCCTACGGAAGGAACCCTACGGGCCCCTACAGAACACTACTGGCTCCTGCGGTACTCTACAGGCCTCTAGGGAACCTACGAAGCTCTACGGAGCCCTGTGGATCCTTACGGAACAATACGGGCCCCTTCAAACCTCTGCGGGCGCTTATGGAAACCTACAGGACCCTACGGAACTGTACGAGACTCTACAGGCCCCTAGGGAACACCACAGGCCCCTACGGAACCCTACACAACCCTCTGGAAACTTATGGAACCCTACAAGCTCCTACCAACCCCTGCGGGCACTTACTCAACCCTACAGGCCCCTACGGAAATCTACGGGACTCTACGGGCCCTTGGGAACCCTCCAGATTTTGACGGAACCCTACGAGCCCCTCTGGAACCCTACAGAATACTCCAGGACCCGACAGCACTCTACAAGACCCTTAGCAACACAACGGAACCTCACTAAAACCCTATGGGCTCCTACAGAACACTGCAGGTGCCTACGGAAGCCTACAGACCCCTACAGAACCCTACAGACACCTGCGGGCACTTACAGAACCCTGCAGGCCCCTACGGAAGCCTACAGGTCCATACAGAACCCCACAGGGCCCTACGGAACTTTACCAGCCACTACGGAACTCTACGGGCCCCTACGGAACCCTGCAGAACCCTCCGGAACCTTACAGAATCCCACGGATTCCTACAGACGTCTGCGGGCACTTACTCAACCCTAGAGGCCCCTACGGAACACTGCCAGCCCCTACGGAAGGAACCCTACGGGCCCCTACAGAACACTACTGGCTCCTGCGGTACTCTACAGGCCTCTAGGGAACCTACGAAGCTCTACGGAGCCCTGTGGATCCTTACGGAACAGTACGGGCCCCTTCAGACCTCTGCGGGCGCTTATGGAAACCTACAGGACCCTACGGAACTGTATGAGACTCTACAGGCCCCTAGGGAACACCACAGGCCCCTACGGAACCGTACGAGACTCTACAGGCCCCTAGGGAACACCACAGGCCCCTACGGAACCCTACACAACCCTCTGGAAACTTATGGAACCCTACAAGCTCCTACCAACCCCTGCGGGCACTTACTCAACCCTACAGGCCCCTACGGAAATCTACGGGACTCTACGGGCCCCTAGGGAACCCTACAGATTTTGACGGAACCCTACGAGCCCCTCTGGAACCCTACAGAATACTCCAGGACCCGACAGCACTCTATAAGACCCTTAGCGACACAACGGAACCTCACTAAAACCCTATGGGCTCCTACAGAACACTGCAGGTGCCTACGGAACCCTACAGACCCCTACGGAACCCTACAGACACCTGCGGGCACTTACAGAACCCTGCAGGCCCCTACGGAAGCCTACAGGTCCATACAGAACCCCACAGGGCCCTACGGAACTTTACCAGCCACTACGGAACTCTACGGGCCCCTACGGAACCCTGCAGAACCCTCCAGAACCTTACAGAATCCCACAGACTCCTGCGGGCACTTACTCAAATCTACAGGCCCCTACGGAAATCTACGGGACTCTACGGGCCCCTAGGGAACCCTCCAGATTTTGACGGAACCCTACGAGCCCCTCTGGAACCCTACAGAATACTCCAGGACCCGACAGCACTCTACAAGACCCTTAGCAACACAACGGAACCTCACTAAAACCCTATGGGCTCCTACAGAACACTGCAGGTGCCTACGGAACCCTACAGACCCCTACGGAACCCTACAGACACCTGCGGGCACTTACAGAACCCTGCAGGCCCCTACGGAACCCTAGAGGTCCATACAGAACCCCACAGGGCCCTACGGAACTTTACCAGCCACTACGGAACTCTACGGGCCCCTACGGAACCCTCCGGAACCTTACAGAATCCCACAGACTCCTGCGGGCACTTACTCAAATCTACAGGCCCCTACGGAAATCTACGGGACTCTACGGGCCCCTAGGGAACCCTCCAGATTTTGACGGAACCCTACGAGCCCCTCTGGAACCCTACAGAATACTCCAGGACCCGACAGCACTCTACAAGACCCTTAGCAACACAACGGAACCTCACTAAAACCCTATGGGCTCCTACAGAACACTGCAGGTGCCTACGGAACCCTACAGACCCCTACGGAATACTACCAGCCACTACGGAAACCTATGGCCCCTACGGAACTCTACGGAACCTGACAGAAACACTGTGGGCCCCTACAGGCCCTTGCGGGCACTTGCAGACCTCTGCAGGAACCCACGGAACTTTATGGAACCCTACCAGCCCCTACGGAAGCCTAAAGACCCTTGCAGGCAGTTACGGAACGGTACAGGGCCCTACGGAACTTTACCAGCCACTACGGAACTCTACGGGCCCCTACGGAACCCTGCAGAACCCTCCGGAACCTTACAGAATCCCACGGATTCCTACAGACGTCTGCGGGCACTTACTCAACCCTAGAGGCCCCTACGGAACACTGCCAGCCCCTACGGAAGGAACCCTACGGGCCCCTACAGAACACTACTGGCTCCTGCGGTACTCTACAGGCCTCTAGGGAACCTACGAAGCTCTACGGAGCCCTGTGGATCCTTACGGAACAGTACGGGCCCCTTCAGACCTCTGCGGGCGCTTATGGAAACCTACAGGACCCTACGGAACTGTATGAGACTCTACAGGCCCCTAGGGAACACCACAGGCCCCTACGGAACCCTACACAACCCTCTGGAAACTTATGGAACCCTACAAGCTCCTACCAACCCCTGCGGGCACTTACTCAACCCTACAGGCCCCTACGGAAATCTACGGGACTCTACGGGCCCCTAGGGAAGCCTACAGATTTTGACGGAACCCTACGAGCCCCTCTGGAACCCTACAGAATACTCCAGGACCCGACAGCACTCTACAAGACCCTTAGCAACACAACGGAACCTCACTAAAACCCTATGGGCTCCTACAGAACACTGCAGGTGCCTACGGAACCCTACAGACCCCTACGGAACCCTACAGACACCTGCGGGCACTTACAGAACCCTGCAGGCCCCTACGGAAGCCTACAGGTCCATACAGAACCCCACAGGGCCCTACGGAACTTTACCAGCCACTACGGAACTCTACGGGCCCCTACGGAACCCTGCAGAACCCTCCGGAACCTTACAGAATCCCACGGATTCCTACAGACGTCTGCGGGCACTTACTCAACCCTAGAGGCCCCTACGGAACACTGCCAGCCCCTACGGAAGGAACCCTACGGGCCCCTACAGAACACTACTGGCTCCTGCGGTACTCTACAGGCCTCTAGGGAACCTACGAAGCTCTACGGAGCCCTGTGGATCCTTACGGAACAGTACGGGCCCCTTCAGACCTCTGCGGGCGCTTATGGAAACCTACAGGACCCTACGGAACTGTATGAGACTCTACAGGCCCCTAGGGAACACCACAGGCCCCTACGGAACCGTACGAGACTCTACAGGCCCCTAGGGAACACCACAGGCCCCTACGGAACCCTACACAACCCTCTGGAAACTTATGGAACCCTACAAGCTCCTACCAACCCCTGCGGGCACTTACTCAACCCTACAGGCCCCTACGGAAATCTACGGGACTCTACGGGCCCCTAGGGAAGCCTACAGATTTTGACGGAACCCTACGAGCCCCTCTGGAACCCTACAGAATACTCCAGGACCCGACAGCACTCTACAAGACCCTTAGCAACACAACGGAACCTCACTAAAACCCTATGGGCTCCTACAGAACACTGCAGGTGCCTACGGAACCCTACAGACCCCTACGGAACCCTACAGACACCTGCGGGCACTTACAGAACCCTGCAGGCCCCTACGGAACCCTAGAGGTCCATACAGAACCCCACAGGGCCCTACGGAACTTTACCAGCCACTACGGAACTCTACGGGCCCCTACGGAACCCTGCAGAACCCTCCAGAACCTTACAGAATCCCACAGACTCCTGCGGGCACTTACTCAAATCTACAGGCCCCTACGGAAATCTACGGGACTCTACGGGCCCCTAGGGAACCCTCCAGATTTTGACGGAACCCTACGAGCCCCTCTGGAACCCTACAGAATACTCCAGGACCCGACAGCACTCTACAAGACCCTTAGCAACACAACGGAACCTCACTAAAACCCTATGGGCTCCTACAGAACACTGCAGGTGCCTACGGAACCCTACAGACCCCTACGGAACCCTACAGACACCTGCGGGCACTTACAGAACCCTGCAGGCCCCTACGGAAGCCTACAGGTCCATACAGAACCCCACAGGGCCCTACGGAACTTTACCAGCCACTACGGAACTCTACGGGCCCCTACGGAACCCTGCAGAACCCTCCGGAACCTTACAGAATCCCACGGATTCCTACAGACGTCTGCGGGCACTTACTCAACCCTAGAGGCCCCTACGGAACACTGCCAGCCCCTACGGAAGGAACCCTACGGGCCCCTACAGAACACTACTGGCTCCTGCGGTACTCTACAGGCCTCTAGGGAACCTACGAAGCTCTACGGAGCCCTGTGGATCCTTACGGAACAGTACGGGCCCCTTCAGACCTCTGCGGGCGCTTATGGAAACCTACAGGACCCTACGGAACTGTATGAGACTCTACAGGCCCCTAGGGAACACCACAGGCCCCTATGGAACCGTACGAGACTCTACAGGCCCCTAGGGAACACCACAGGCCCCTACGGAACCCTAGAGGTCCATACAGAACCCCACAGGGCCCTACGGAACTTTACCAGCCACTACGGAACTCTACGGGCCCCTACGGAACCCTGCAGAACCCTCCAGAACCTTACAGAATCCCACAGACTCCTGCGGGCACTTACTCAAATCTACAGGCCCCTACGGAAATCTACGGGACTCTACGGGCCCCTAGGGAACCCTACAGATTTTGACGGAACCCTACGAGCCCCTCTGGAACCCTACAGAATACTCCAGGACCCGACAGCACTCTACAAGACCCTTAGCAACACAACGGAACCTCACTAAAACCCTATGGGCTCCTACAGAACACTGCAGGTGCCTACGGAACCCTACAGACCCCTACGGAATACTACCAGCCACTACGGAAACCTATGGCCCCTACGGAACTTTTCGGAACCTGACAGAAACACTGTGGGCCCCTACAGGCCCTTGCGGGCACTTGCAGACCTCTGCAGGAACCCACGGAACTTTATGGAACCCTACCAGCCCCTACGGAAGCCTAAAGACCCTTGCAGGCAGTTACGGAACGGTACAGGGCCCTACGGAACTTTACCAGCCACTACGGAACTCTACGGGCCCCTACGGAACCCTGCAGAACCCTCCGGAACCTTACAGAATCCCACGGATTCCTACAGACGTCTGCGGGCACTTACTCAACCCTAGAGGCCCCTACGGAACACTGCCAGCCCCTACGGAAGGAACCCTACGGGCCCCTACAGAACACTACTGGCTCCTGCGGTACTCTACAGGCCTCTAGGGAACCTACGAAGCTCTACGGAGCCCTGTGGATCCTTACGGAACAGTACGGGCCCCTTCAGACCTCTGCGGGCGCTTATGGAAACCTACAGGACCCTACGGAACTGTATGAGACTCTACAGGCCCCTAGGGAACACCACAGGCCCCTACGGAACCGTACGAGACTCTACAGGCCCCTAGGGAACACCACAGGCCCCTACGGAACCCTACACAACCCTCTGGAAACTTATGGAACCCTACAAGCTCCTACCAACCCCTGCGGGCACTTACTCAACCCTACAGGCCCCTACGGAAATCTACGGGACTCTACGGGCCCCTAGGGAAGCCTACAGATTTTGACGGAACCCTACGAGCCCCTCTGGAACCCTACAGAATACTCCAGGACCCGACAGCACTCTACAAGACCCTTAGCAACACAACGGAACCTCACTAAAACCCTATGGGCTCCTACAGAACACTGCAGGTGCCTACGGAACCCTACAGACCCCTACGGAACCCTACAGACACCTGCGGGCACTTACAGAACCCTGCAGGCCCCTACGGAAGCCTACAGGTCCATACAGAACCCCACAGGGCCCTACGGAACTTTACCAGCCACTACGGAACTCTACGGGCCCCTACGGAACCCTGCAGAACCCTCCGGAACCTTACAGAATCCCACGGATTCCTACAGACGTCTGCGGGCACTTACTCAACCCTAGAGGCCCCTACGGAACACTGCCAGCCCCTACGGAAGGAACCCTACGGGCCCCTACAGAACACTACTGGCTCCTGCGGTACTCTACAGGCCTCTAGGGAACCTACGAAGCTCTACGGAGCCCTGTGGATCCTTACGGAACAGTACGGGCCCCTTCAGACCTCTGCGGGCGCTTATGGAAACCTACAGGACCCTACGGAACTGTATGAGACTCTACAGGCCCCTAGGGAACACCACAGGCCCCTACGGAACCGTACGAGACTCTACAGGCCCCTAGGGAACACCACAGGCCCCTACGGAACCCTACACAACCCTCTGGAAACTTATGGAACCCTACAAGCTCCTACCAACCCCTGCGGGCACTTACTCAACCCTACAGGCCCCTACGGAAATCTACGGGACTCTACGGGCCCCTAGGGAAGCCTACAGATTTTGACGGAACCCTACGAGCCCCTCTGGAACCCTACAGAATACTCCAGGACCCGACAGCACTCTACAAGACCCTTAGCAACACAACGGAACCTCACTAAAACCCTATGGGCTCCTACAGAACACTGCAGGTGCCTACGGAACCCTACAGACCCCTACGGAACCCTACAGACACCTGCGGGCACTTACAGAACCCTGCAGGCCCCTACGGAAGCCTACAGGTCCATACAGAACCCCACAGGGCCCTACGGAACTTTACCAGCCACTACGGAACTCTACGGGCCCCTACGGAACCCTGCAGAACCCTCCAGAACCTTACAGAATCCTACCAACCCCTGCGGGCACTTACTCAACCCTACAGGCCCCTACGGAAATCTACGGGACTCTACGGGCCCCTAGGGAAGCCTACAGATTTTGACGGAACCCTACGAGCCCCTCTGGAACCCTACAGAATACTCCAGGACCCGACAGCACTCTACAAGACCCTTAGCAACACAACGGAACCTCACTAAAACCCTATGGGCTCCTACAGAACACTGCAGGTGCCTACGGAACCCTACAGACCCCTACGGAACCCTACAGACACCTGCGGGCACTTACAGAACCCTGCAGGCCCCTACGGAAGCCTACAGGTCCATACAGAACCCCACAGGGCCCTACGGAACTTTACCAGCCACTACGGAACTCTACGGGCCCCTACGGAACCCTGCAGAACCCTCCGGAACCTTACAGAATCCCACGGATTCCTACAGACGTCTGCGGGCACTTACTCAACCCTAGAGGCCCCTACGGAACACTGCCAGCCCCTACGGAAGGAACCCTACGGGCCCCTACAGAACACTACTGGCTCCTGCGGTACTCTACAGGCCTCTAGGGAACCTACGAAGCTCTACGGAGCCCTGTGGATCCTTACGGAACAGTACGGGCCCCTTCAGACCTCTGCGGGCGCTTATGGAAACCTACAGGACCCTACGGAACTGTACGAGACTCTACAGGCCCCTAGGGAACACCACAGGCCCCTACGGAACCGTACGAGACTCTACAGGCCCCTAGGGAACACCACAGGCCCCTACGGAACCCTACACAACCCTCTGGAAACTTATGGAACCCTACAAGCTCCTACCAACCCCTGCGGGCACTTACTCAACCCTACAGGCCCCTACGGAAATCTACGGGACTCTACGGGCCCCTAGGGAACCCTCCAGATTTTGACGGAACCCTACGAGCCCCTCTGGAACCCTACAGAATACTCCAGGACCCGACAGCACTCTACAAGACCCTTAGCAACACAACGGAACCTCACTAAAACCCTATGGGCTCCTACAGAACACTGCAGGTGCCTACGGAACCCTACAGACCCCTACGGAACCCTACAGACACCTGCGGGCACTTACAGAACCCTGCAGGCCCCTACGGAACCCTAGAGGTCCATACAGAACCCCACAGGGCCCTACGGAACTTTACCAGCCACTACGGAACTCTACGGGCCCCTACGGAACCCTGCAGAACCCTCCAGAACCTTACAGAATCCCACAGACTCCTGCGGGCACTTACTCAAATCTACAGGCCCCTACGGAAATCTACGGGACTCTACGGGCCCCTAGGGAACCCTACAGATTTTGACGGAACCCTACGAGCCCCTCTGGAACCCTACAGAATACTCCAGGACCCGACAGCACTCTACAAGACCCTTAGCAACACAACGGAACCTCACTAAAACCCTATGGGCTCCTACAGAACACTGCAGGTGCCTACGGAACCCTACAGACCCCTACGGAATACTACCAGCCACTACGGAAACCTATGGCCCCTACGGAACTCTACGGAACCTGACAGAAACACTGTGGGCCCCTACAGGCCCTTGCAAGCACTTGCAGACCTCTGCAGGAACCCACGGAACTTTATGGAACCCTACCAGCCCCTACGGAAGCCTAAAGACCCCTTGCAGGCAGTTACGGAACGGTACAGGGCCCTACGGAACTTTACCAGCCACTACGGAACTCTAACGGGCCCCTACGGAACCCTGCAGAACCCTCCAGAACCTTACAGAATCCCACAGACTCCTACAGACCCCTGCGGGCACTTACACAACCCTACAGGCCCCTACGGAAATCTACGGGACTCTACGCGCCCCTAGGGAACCCTCCAGATTTTGACGGAACCCTACGAGCCCCTCTGGAACCCTACAGAATACTCCAGGACCCGACAGCACTCTACAAGACCCTTAGCAACACAACGGAACCTCACTAAAACCCTATGGGCTCCTACAGAACACTGCAGGTGCCTACGGAACCCTACAGACCCCTACGGAACCCTACAGACACCTGCGGGCACTTACAGAACCCTGCAGGCCCCTACGGAACCCTACAGGTCCATACAGAACCCCACAGGGCCCTACGGAACTTTACCAGCCACTACGGAACTCTACGGGCCCCTACGGAACCCTGCAGAACCCTCCGGAACCTTACAGAATCCCACGGATTCCTACAGACGTCTGCGGGCACTTACTCAACCCTAGAGGCCCCTACGGAACACTTCCAGCCCCCTACGGAAGGAACCCTACGGGCCCCTACAGAACACTACTGGCTCCTGCGGTACTCTACAGGCCTCTAGGGAACCTACGAAGCTCTACGGAGCCCTCTGGATCCTTACGGAACAGTACGGGCCCCTTCAGACCTCTGCGGGCGCTTATGGAAACCTACAGGACCCTACGGAACTGTATGAGACTCTACAGGCCCCTAGGGAACACCACAGGCCCCTACGGAACCGTACGAGACTCTACAGGCCCCTAGGGAACACCACAGGCCCCTACGGAACCCTACACAACCCTCTGGAAACTTATGGAACCCTACAAGCTCCTACCAACCCCTGCGGGCACTTACTCAACCCTACAGGCCCCTACGGAAATCTACGGGACTCTACGGGCCCCTAGGGAAGCCTACAGATTTTGACGGAACCCTACGAGCCCCTCTGGAACCCTACAGAATACTCCAGGACCCGACAGCACTCTACAAGACCCTTAGCAACACAACGGAACCTCACTAAAACCCTATGGGCTCCTACAGAACACTGCAGGTGCCTACGGAACCCTACAGACCCCTACGGAACCCTACAGACACCTGCGGGCACTTACAGAACCCTGCAGGCCCCTACGGAACCCTAGAGGTCCATACAGAACCCCACAGGGCCCTACGGAACTTTACCAGCCACTACGGAACTCTACGGGCCCCTACGGAACCCTGCAGAACCCTCCAGAACCTTACAGAATCCCACAGACTCCTGCGGGCACTTACTCAAATCTACAGGCCCCTACGGAAATCTACGGGACTCTACGGGCCCCTAGGGAACCCTACAGATTTTGACGGAACCCTACGAGCCCCTCTGGAACCCTACAGAATACTCCAGGACCCGACAGCACTCTACAAGACCCTTAGCAACACAACGGAACCTCACTAAAACCCTATGGGCTCCTACAGAACACTGCAGGTGCCTACGGAACCCTACAGACCCCTACGGAACCCCTACAGACACCTGCGGGCACTTACAGAACCCTGCAGGCCCCTACGGAACCCTACAGGTCCATACAGAACCCCACAGGGCCCTACGGAACTTTACCAGCCACTACGGAACTCTACGGGCCCCTACGGAACCCTGCAGAACCCTCCGGAACCTTACAGAATCCCACGGATTCCTACAGACGTCTGCGGGCACTTACTCAACCCTAGAGGCCCCTACGGAACACTGCCAGCCCCTACGGAAGGAACCCTACGGGCCCCTACAGAACACTACTGGCTCCTGCGGTACTCTACAGGCCTCTAGGGAACCTACGAAGCTCTACGGAGCCCTGTGGATCCTTACGGAACAGTACGGGCCCCTTCAGACCTCTGCGGGCGCTTATGGAAACCTACAGGACCCTACGGAACTGTATGAGACTCTACAGGCCCCTAGGGAACACCACAGGCCCCTATGGAACCGTACGAGACTCTACAGGCCCCTAGGGAACACCACAGGCCCCTACGGAACCCTACACAACCCTCTGGAAACTTATGGAACCCTACAAGCTCCTACCAAC